>NC_041411.2:57901665-58201665 GCF_900747795.2 Erpetoichthys calabaricus
CATGATAGGCTTAATTTAATTTTGATACATTAACAAAATAAATTGTATTATTAATAGAGAGAGGCATTTGTAAATTGGTTATTCCATCTGATTTGAAATTAATACTTCAAATTATGTGAGCTTTTTGTAGATTTTGAGTAGACTGAACATCTTTACAAATAACTTAAATGGTGACTGCTAGCAGGAATGTTTTGTTTTTTCTCCCTACTTGAATGAGCCATAGAACAAAATAATTTTTTAATTTTATTTTTATTTATTTATTTTTTTAATGAAACAGACTGAGTCCATACAGCGTCTCTACATGAGAATTTTGCAGTTCGTCTTTGGTATCAAGCCAGAGTATCACTACATGGTTAGTATTTTTATTTTGAAAGTCATATTCACATTGTGGAGCCACTTTTAATTAAACAACATTAGTAAATTCATCACTAATTTTCTTTTCTTCCTCTTTTAACACCTTTTATTTTGCTTATTTAACATTTCACTCTTCCTCTCAGCAATTTTTCTTTTTATTAATTCTTAGTGTTTTATTATTAACATTTATGGCATTATTTTCACTAGTACTTATAATGTTATCATTGATGTTTTATTATTAAAATTAGTATTAACATTAGTAGTAATTTGCTTCATTACCTGTTACTTAAGTATTTTTGTCTATTGACTGTTTTATTAGTCATTGTCACATCAATTAACATGCACTATTCATTACCACATTCAATTGATCACTGTTGGGGGTGGTGTGGCATGTCATGTTACCTGGCATGTCGGAGGCCTAAGACAATAAAAAGTCTGATATTTGCCTCATTTGGGGAGGCAAGATTGGGGTGGGTAAGGCTTGTGAGAGGGAGGGAGAGCATATAGTGTATATCAATTTCTGTGCCCTTATTGCAATTGCCAAAGTGCAGTTAGATTAGATTAGATAAAGTGTATTAACCCCAAGGGCAAATTTAGATGCATGCAGAAGCAGAATCACACTGGATGTCCACCACCATCTCTTTTGTTAGCAGGACATTATAATTAATGGGGAGGGTTGAATTTCACATTTGTAAAATCTCACAGGAATTATCTAGATATGTAATTTTTCTCCATTCACATGAGAAGATGGCCCGGAGGAAGCAACAACCACAGAGTATTGACTGTTCATTGAAGTTATTGAGTTGGAATGTTAAAGTCTTAATCATCAGGTTAAAAGGAAAAAAGTACTCTTACATGTCAGTTCCATAAGCCCAGATATATGCTTTTTTTTATAAGAGACCTATCCAAATAACCGGTAACCGTTTCAATTAAAAACAAACTGGATTGTAAAAGTATTTATTTCCAGCTTTAATAAGAAGACATAAGGAGTGGAAATTTGGATCCACAGGATAATCCCATTTTTAAAGCTTTTAAGACAATAGCAGATCCTGAAGGGCACTGTATTGTGGTGATGGTAAATTAAATAATGGTCAACATATATGCACCAAATTCAGATGATTAAAAGCTTATTACATTTTTAGTGGCAATTCCTAATATGGACTCACATAAACTAATAATAGCATATTTTTTTACATCAGTTAACAATGGCTGTCTGTTTTTTCATTACCCAAAACTGCTGCAATAATCCTACGTTTAATGAGAGATCATAACCTCTCAGACTCATGGAGATTTCCTTACCCTTACTCAAAGCAATATTAATTCTTTTTTAAAGTACATCACAATTATTCAAGAATTGACAATTTCATGATTCACAACAAATTTTTGCCCTTTCTTGAAGCTTTTAAGCATGAGGCAATTGTTATCTCAAATCATATCCCCTTTTTTGGAATTTAAATTGCTAGACTCTACTGATACAACATGTTGTTGGCAACTGAACCATTTAATTCTATGGGATGACATCATTAAATTTGCATTTTTTCAGATTTTTATTTTTTTATTTTGTAGATTTCAACACAAATTCAGTGATGCTAGCAGAGCACTTTGAGAGGTGTTGAAAGCACATGTGAGGGAGACACATTATAGCAGTCATATATCACAAAAAATCAGAATTACTGAAAATGCAAATCCAGCTATATCAGTTGGAACATTGTGGCAGGTGTTTAAAACAAATTACATCATTCATACATTACAAATATTCATTAAATTAAAGTTAATTACTGAAATCTTCAAAAGTTTAAAGAAGAATGTTTGCAGACCTAATGATGTACTATATAAAAAGGCTATCATTAGAAACAGAATTTAATCTTTTGCCAGCAAGTGAAATAGAGGACTAATTTCAAAGTCATGACACTCTTATTACGAGCACAGAGAAAAAGTTATCGAGATTAAAAAAAACAACAGTACGGATTAAAAATGTAAAAGAGAAAAAACTGAGTGAGCATAAAAAATAGCAAATATGTTTAAGGTATATTATAACTTTCTATATATGTCAGAATGTAATGAAGTAGAACCAATGTTAATACCTGTATTATTGTAGACCTTGTGAAATTTGACAGGTATGTTACCAGATTGGTCTATTCCCACACTTTAAGATTAACAAACACAGAGATAAATACAAGGGGTGATGCCAATTTCCAGTCACTCTGCACTATTCCACATAGGGCACACCTACACAGTCATACATATTATGATCTTATCCAGAAAAAGTCTTGGGTGATGCCAGTTGCCAGTCAACCCACAATATTTCACAGAAGAGTGGTGTCAAATGCCCATCACCCTTAGCACCCTGCACAGGGACTCACTATCACCAGCACTAATGTGGACGAAAAAGGCACACTGGAAAGCAGACAGATAATATTTTCTCTTTTTTCACTTTATTTATTCATTCGGAGTCGCAGTAAGTAGAGATTCAAAAGAGCATAACTTATTGCCGCAAAGCTCAATTGAACCCTGATCAAAAGCCAGGAGGGGTTTTTTATACTTCAGCATCTCATGATTAATAAGACAGAAAGAACATCCTTATCAAACCAGTAAAGTTAAACAATATGTCTGTTGAGCTAAGCATTATCTGTGTTTTGGAAGCTAAGCACAGGAGAGACGCCTTTGCATAAACCACATGTACTTTCTGCAGCCTTGTGACCTTGTCCCTGAAACATTCACTCTGAGAAAGGGAAAAACAAGAAACAGCTTACATTTTATTCATCTGGACACTATTTCTCCTGAACCCTGGAATAACATATTTTTGTTAGTTCATAAGCCAAAGCGTCTCTCACTGGCAAGTTACAAAATAGTTATTATAAAGATTCTAATTTACTAAACACACAAAATACATGGTGCTGAGGAGAACATTCTTCTTCTACATTCCCCCCTTTTTGAACCAACAAAAATATGGGTGACATAGGAGTAACAAGGGAGAGAGTAGGAGAAGGGGAAGGAGTGGAAGGAAAGGAGGAAGAAATGGGAAGCATGCATTCTTCGTGTAACATATAAGCCTTGGCCACGGAGGCAGTGAAATACTGGGACACAATATATCTAATTAGGGGGACTATACAGCAGGCCACAAGTAACAGAATGATAAAAGCAACGGCCAGTGAAATAAACACTGACCTGAGCCATCAGCCCCAGGGGCTAGAAATGCCAGAAGTGGTAGCTAATTTATTTGAAAGGGCAGTTAAACCTGGCAAAGCACGGTGATTGATCCATCGGGAGCCGTATTATTAGGGATGCAAGTGCAGCACGCATCACCAAACATAGCACATACACCCCCCTTTTCAGCAAGGAGCATATCTAATGCTAATCGATTTTGCCAAGTCATAAGGGATGTTCTATCAAGCTGTTCATGTATCCCTTCAACAGCCTCTTTAGTAAAATTCAGGAAACGCTGTTGGTTGTAATATAAGTAATTAATCTAATATACATTTTTATTTATTGTAACTTGGGGGAAAATAGACTCAAATCCGGCAGCAACTTGATCTCGCGCTTGAAATTTATCAGGGACTCCACAAGGGACACCAATGGAATCAAAGTAAATGCCAGGGCCGTGAAGAGAGAATGTGGAGGGGTCAGCAGAGCGGGGTCGACGACGTCGGCCAGAGCTGGACGACATGCGAGGAGAATTCAAAGGGAGGAGGCGGAAAGGCATATCAAGTTGGGTTAATGCGCATGTGCCAGTCCAAACAGGGGGAAGAATATCAAGTAATTTTAATGTACTGCACATCCACCAAATATCAGCACGCGGAGTGGACTGTGTCAACAGGAAAAGTGATAATGTAGAATTAAATGAGGTGGAGTTAACCTGGAAAGTCTGGGAACAGAAGGAAGAAGGGATATTACCAACGTTAGTACCTCGGAAGGGGGAACTATAATTACTAGAGAAGCAGGTATAATTGCCTTCATGAGACTGGAACATCGGGGGAGTCATTTGAGGAGTGGGGGGGGGGGGGAAGAGGAGAGAAAGTGTAATGCAGTTAGAGTCTTTTGGTGTGGATGGAGAGGTAAAAAGGGCAAGGAGACAAGGAAGACCAACAGGGTCAGAAATATTAGAAAGAGGGAAAGGGACGGTAGCCAAATGTGGCCTGGCCGTAGCACAGGCGTAGCAATCAGATTGATTTACTTGCTTAGCCAAATATAATACCCACTGTAACCAACGATTCTGATCGCCATAGCCAGTTTCAATTGAAAAAGTGGATGAGAGGGTGGAAATATTCATAATCTTAACAGAAGAAAAGTCTGGACCAGAAGTTGGGGTGACAGGTGTGTGCGCAGGAGAATGAGAGGTGTTAGTAACAGGATTGTCAATCTTAATTAGAAATCTCCCTAAAGGGTCTGTTCCAGATACATATGCCCCTAATATATAGGTTCCTGAGTCATGTAAAGAGGAGTTCTTCAAAATGATGATCAAGGGGTTACAATGGTTGTCAACACATTTATGAGAAGCATGTCCTTTTATGATAGAAAATCGATTTTTCAAACCGTATTTTTGGGCCTCAAAAGGTTGAGAACCCCAGTCCTCAGTTCCAGTGTTAGCAAAAACCCATTGCCAGGTGTCGCAGTTACCCCCCTAATAATACTTCGTAACAGTCATACACACGTATTTGTCAGACCAGGTCCACTGGGCTTGTCGACCAGTCCCACAGTTGATAATAGAGCAGAAATCAACCTGCACTGATGTGGTGATTCCTAACGGGAAAGTCAAGGTGACCAGGGCAGTAGACAAGGGAAAAGAAAGCATAGTAGCACAGCAATCAAGGGTGCCATCTCTTGCAATGTGAGGAGTGAATCCAGGCGGGCAATCCTTCCATTTTCACTGCATGTGATGTGGACAGAAGAACTTGGAACGGTCCTCTCCACCTCGGCTGATGCCAATGTTTCGTCCGAGTGTCATGGACGAGGATCCAAGTGCCTAAGGGAATCGGCGTGTCTTTAGATGGAAGATTAGTCCTCCAGGCCTGGTTAACCTGCTCGTGGACTTCTTTCAGAGAAGCTCGGAGACCTGTAAGACAAGAGAGAAGATCATTGTCCACAGTATGCAGGTTAACATTTGTCGTCCGGTCAGAATTTCAAATGGCGACAGTCCTAATTGCCGGTGTGTTCTTGCCCTCAATCTCATTAAGGCCAGAGGCAAAGTGTCTGGCCAGGATAAATTTGTCTGCTCACAGATTTTTGCTAATTTAGATTTTAGGGTGCCATTATCAATTTGCAGTTTCTGTGGTATGCCCCACCTAGGAATAATTTCTTTGAATAAAGCTTTGGCTACAGTTTTAGCATCAGCGTGTTTAGAAGGAAAAAAAAAAAAATTCTACCCATTGGGAGAACACATCAACAATTACTAGACAATAACGGTAAGCTTTAGACGGAGTTAGTTCAATGAAATCCGTTTGGAGGTGTTCAAACGGACCCATTGGTTTAGGTGTAACGGCGGGACTTACCTGGACTTACCTGGGTGCCCTTTCCTACATTAGACTTTTGACATAATGCACAGCATCTGCAGAACTGCTCTGCATATGTAGAAAAGCCTGCAGCTTCCCAGTGTTTTTCAACATCCTGAATCATGGCGTCCCTTCCAGCATGGTCTAGACCATGAGCGATTTTTACCATACCTGGGAAAGAAGCCTTTGGGAGGAAAGGTTTGTTAGTTTGCCTATGGGTCCAGACTCCATACGAGAGGGACCCTTCTTTGGACCATTTTCCTTTTTTCTCTGTCCATGGCTGCACTCTGTAAAGAAACAAGTTGATTATCAGGGTCCTGGTTATTTCTCTGTTGGAATAAAGAGATTGGTGTGTTATTATATGCAGCCTGTTTAGCAAAGTGATCAGCTAATTCGTTTCCTTTGCTGACAGGATCTTGTTTTCTCTATGTGAGCTTGACATTTAACAATCGCTAACTTTGATGGTTTAGTTATAGCTTCTAAGAGGGATTCAATAAGTTTTTGATGTTGGATCGGTTTGCCAGCGCTGGTCTTAAATCCTCTACTAAAATAGAATGAACGGTGTGAGGTACCTTTACTGTTAGGGGGCTCATGAGCACTTTGTTTGTCTGTATGTGGTTGCGTTAAAACTGCATTCATTAATCCCCCCTTTTTCGTCCACGAACACAGTGAATGGACGAGAATATAGTCAGTGAGAGTAATGCATTTTTATTATTATTTATTTATTGATTTATTTATTTTTTTTAATCACATAGAGCCTTGTCAGCCTGCTATACCACTGCATGCAGCCAGATCGCAGTGTTAGCTAGATTTTGTAAAGGCTGTGCTCCTCCTGAAAAACTTACAATCAAACAACTTCTCAGGCCGCAAGCTGGTACTACTTTTAAATAAGGAATTCATCCTACCATGGTGCCATACATGTTAGCCTCCAGATCATGGAAAAGTCCGAGGCGGAACCGGGTCAGCGACAACAAGGAAACACTAATTTCCGTGGCGACCCAAATGCCAACTGCAAACAAAGATAATCCATCTCTGGAAACACACAGCACAACTCCACAACAAGAAAACATTCCCACCAAAAGCTATGCAGCCACAGAGAAATATGCTGACTTAACCTGTTGTTTTGTGACCGGTCTTGGAAGGTTTTGAATGATGGTTAAACGGCCGCTAGAGAGAGCTCTTGTATCGCAAGAAATGTCATGACCTAAATATTTAACGATAGCTTGAAGTAACTGCAGTTTTTTTTTTTTTCTTCAACACTTTTTTATGGCCATTTTCACCTAAAAAGAATAGCAATTTTCTGAGTATCATGTGCACTTGTTGTTTATTTATTTTTCTTTTCTTTTTTCTTATCTATATACTGTATCAATTTATTATCTTTTTCTGGCCAAAACCATAAACACAAGGGGCTTCAGTATATCCCTGAGGCATGACGGTCCAGGTCCATCGGCGGTTTTGAAAGGTAAAAGCAACCCAGAATTGAGAATCAGGGTGCACGGGAAATGGAAAAGAAAGCGTTAGCAAGGTCAATAACAGGGCAGTACCGGGCGGACGGGGGCATCGTGGAAAGAATAGTGGAAGGATTAGGAACAATAGGTGTTCTAGGAAAAAAAAAACGCAGAGTTAACTTGTCATAGGACCCGTCAGCCTTTTTTACAGGAAAAAATGGGGGAGTTGACTGGAAAGTATGTAATTGGAATAATTGCTCCTCGCCTCACGAGATCAGAATGTACGGCGGCGATGCCAGCCTCAGCCTCTGGAGACAGAGGATCCTGGACATGATACGGGCGGAAGGAAGATTTTGAGAAAATCACCAGTGGCTCAGTGTGCTATCCTTCCATAATCAATTTTTCCCTTGGGACCACAGTGCTAAGGAAACATGGGGAACCGAATCTCCTAAATAGAAAACGCTTTGTGAATATGTGAGGTGCACTGAAGCAACTGCTTTTAGTAGACAACAAAAATACATGGAATGTGCAAAGTTTCAGGGCATGTGCTGGAGGAAAGAAAAGATGCTAACCAAGGTGTGTCCACTTCAGTAGGGAAATACTGGGCAGTACAAGGCAGGGTGTCCGGGACTTGTAAGTGAGGAAAATAGGCATGAGGGGAAAGAATGAAGGGCTTTCAAAAGGAAGGTGTGCGGGGAGATGTTCAGGGTCCAGGCTGTAAAAGAGGGCTTGGGGTGTGAAGTGTGGCACAGGAGCTTAGGAATGGAGCAGCAAAAATCCATGTTCAGTTAAAGAAAATTGAGACTGACAATTTAAGTCATAAGATCCCATCCCAGCAGTTTCACAGGGCACAAATGATTTAACAGAAAGCAACGAGTCAATAATGAAACTGTTAATGCTGAGCTGTAACTGCACAGGAACCTCCTTCAGCGCATGGCTCCTGTGTCCATTTCAAAGGCAGTTTCTTTGCCATTAAAGTCAATAAAAGATCAGTTTCAGCATGACGAGTAAGCAAAGGAAACTGGAAAAAGTGGCTGGGGTCCCTGATAATTCTTAGGACCAAGGAATGTCATTAGGCTCAGGGAGAGGGGGTGACGGAGGCGCTTGTGTGGGCAGTTGCGTCTAAAATGTCCAAGTTCACCACAGCAGCGGCAGGCATATGACGCTGGCATCTGCTCCAAAGGGTTAGGCATCTGAGCAAAAGGATTATTAGGGTTTGATAAATGGAACCCGCGTCCTCTTCTGTGCCCTCGCCCTCGACCTCCAAAGAATTTTCCACGTCCTCTCCCCCTAGCCAGGTCAGTTCTTCCAGTATAGTAATTTATTTGTGCAGCCAAAAGTTTGGTCTGTGTGTCTGACTCTTTTAATTTAGTCTGTCTGTCAGCATGCTCTGCATGACGCTTGTCTTCCTCGAACGTTGCGGTCTTCCAGCCTTTTTTCAGGACGTGCAGACTTTGCTTTGAATGTCACTTCTCAGTCTCGAGATGAAAGGAGGCACTGCAGCATGAGTTCTATCGTTTGTATTGTCTAGCCCAAAGTGATTAGCCATCAGATCTTGCAATCAGTGAGCCGGCTGAAAGTAGTGACCAGTTTGTGCCCTTTTTTATATTTTTTCTGCCAGGGCTCCTTTCAAAGGCTCTCACTGGGCGAGGAAAGGACCTTCATTCCAACGCCAAGGGACACCGTTATGATCACCGTGATTTACAGTTGCCCATGTGGTGCTCAGCTGTCGACGGAGCACCTGTGTCCACTCTGCAGCATTTGTTTTATGCATGTTATCCAGCTGCTGTAACAGCTCCACAAATTGCAGTCCACGGACTGCTCATGCGCTGGAAGACAGATGACTCTTTTAATTTCTGCCATTACAATCCAGTAGCACCTTGTGAATGATCTGAATTATCTTCCTCAGGGTCAATATGTGAGGACGGGTCATAATGATATTGTTCATCGTAAAAACCTGCTCCAGACGGTTCGTCTGTTAACAGGGGTGTTGTTGGAGAAGAGGGTGCAGGAGGTGGAAGCGGGGGGAGTTTTGGTAAGGAGGGGGTGGACAGATTACGGGGTATAGGGGGTCTTTCTTTTCGGTCTGCTTTCTTTTACTTTCAGGCTTGGGCGCTGTCTCTATCTTCATTTTCTGCAACGCTAGCAATAATTCTTCCTTGTCTTTTTTGTGTTTTGACTTCAGCAGCCAGCAGGTTGTTACGCCTCTGCTTATTCCACTTCTTACATGCCTCTTAAAATCCAACCCAGTCTGCTTCTCTATTAACTGTTTAGGGGACCCGCCTTTCAATCCCGACGGTGTACTAGGAGCCTGGTGATTCTCTGAAAATAATCCTTCTAACATTAAGTTTTGAGGACCCTGGGGGACCTGTTTGACTGGCGTGCCATTATAATTTCCCATAGTAAGCGGCAGGCCTTCAACAGAGAGCAACTCAATCCCCGATTATTTCTCGTCCCACTTGTCGTCCCCGGAATCAACCAGTCGACAAGTGGAAATCAACCTCCCCTCTTCCAAATTTCACACGTACTCTAACTGCCCCTTTCACCCCTATTCCTCTTAATATAGGAACATGCCACTCGGTCCTTTCTACTCGAATTCTTAAGGGATGACTTACTAGCATTCACACTGTGCCGTCACTCTCTATGAATCCCTAAAACCCTTCTAGGTCGATACGGTATGATTCTCTATTCTTTCAGCATGCTTTTATTTTTTATTCTCTTTTATTATTATTTTCTTTTTTCTTTTCCCCGTATACTTCTATTTCTTCCAGCACACCAGTCAAACCAACGGGAATCCCCCGAATCTACTTACCGCGACTCCTTCTGCCTGCCTGGAAAAATCCCATCCAGTTGCTTTTCGTTTCGGTCAGGAGGAGGTCAGCGACTCCCCATGCAGGAAAACGCCCGAGGTTGGCCAGTCCTAACTTTTACCGGAGCTGGTCCTCGATCCGCGGAAATCGGTCCACTTGGACGAACCCGCCCAGGGAGTCGTCTGCCCGTCTCCTGCCCCACGTTGGGCGCCAAAAACTGTGGACGAAAAAGGCACACTGGAAAGCAGACAGATAATATTTTCTCTTTTTTCACTTTATTTATTCATTCGGAGTCGCAGTAAGTAGAGATTCAAAAGAGCATAACTTATTGCCGCAAAGCTCAATTGAACCCTGATCAAAAGCCAGGAGGGGTTTTTTATACTTCAGCATCTCATGATTAATAAGACAGAAAGAACATCCTTATCAAACCAGTAAAGTTAAACAATATGTCTGTTGAGCTAAGCATTATCTGTGTTTTGGAAGCTAAGCACAGGAGAGACGCCTTTGCATAAACCACATGTACTTTCTGCAGCCTTGTGACCTTGTCCCTGAAACATTCACTCTGAGAAAGGGAAAAACAAGAAACAGCTTACATTTTATTCATCTGGACACTATTTCTCCTGAACCCTGGAATAACATATTTTTGTTAGTTCATAAGCCAAAGCGTCTCTCACTGGCAAGTTACAAAAATAGTTATTATAAAGATTCTAATTTACTAAACACACAAAATACATGGTGCTGAGGAGAACATTCTTCTTCTACACTAACAAACATTCAAGTGTTTTTGTGATATACGAAAGCTCAATCACTTTGGGTACAGGTCCACTTTTCAACCAAAAGTACATTACTTCTAACATATTTGTTCTAAATATTGAGGAGTGACCACTCAGCCATGATTAACCCTGCAGGCAAGAAAGCATCAGTCTTCCCACACTAGGTGCTGTAATGTTTCTTTTAATCACTCAAAAATATAAAGAGAAAGTATACAAATGTAAAAGCAATGTGGCATTTATTAAAGTATAAGAAATACCAAATAGAAGAAGATTTAATAGAAAATAAAACAGCAATGTCTGGATGTTGTATATAGTCTCAGAAAAGCTTACTGAAAAATTAGCAATGTCCAGAGTAGATAGTGTTGTTTGTGGCATTTTGATTTAGTGATCAGTGTTGGATAAGGATGGATGCTATTCATAGGTTACATTCTCTGACATCTAGTTGAAATAGTCACATGTGTCTTGATCTCTGACATCACTTCCTATGTCATTGCTGCCTTCTGTCATTGTCTCTTGGATGAGCCATAATTATATTAAAATTTATACATACAGTATATCTTATTGGAGTATAATCAATAGAAAGTTGCTCTGCATGAAACAAAGTGGCACCTTTCACATAATAAAATATGGATAAGGCCTTTAAAAGATCCAAAAAGTACTTTTCACTAGTTTTAGTATTTTCAATCATTGAATATAAATAAAAACTGTTTTGAGTATTCTTATCAATATTCAAATGTATGTCATCCTAAAATAAAGATGACACATGATTAAGAATCTATTACTGATTAATGCTGTTGTTAGTAAACATTTTCAACCTCAATTTTTCATAAAATGTCTGACTGAGAAGATTAAAGCAACCCATTGTGTACATACAGTAAATAAGCACATTATACATGAAATGTGTTTTACCAGTTCCTTTAAATTATGCATGGAATGTTTTACCTTTTGTCATTAAAAAGAGTGTGGTTCTAAGTGTTACATATTGTACAAGTAAAGGGTTATGCAAATTAGTGCTATATGAAACAGATCCAAGTTAAAATTTTACAAGGGAGTTAAGATGATAATCTAATGCAACTTATTTTATTAATACAAAATAGATGCCTGTCAATGAAAATGTGCAGCATTCTGTACTTCAGGAGTCTTTTCTTCCTATTTGCAGTATTCATCACCAAATGTAAGTCTGCTTTTGTTTTTGTATTATTGATTGTATCATACTGGTAATGTGTGATGAAACAGTATCTTTAATGCAAAACATACAAATCTACAATACTCATATTAAGCTATAATGTTCAGTGCCTTCAGAAAGTATTCAGACTCTTTACTCAGTACTTCATTAAAGTGTCTTTGACAGTGATTACAACCTTCAAGCACCTATATTTGGAGATATTCTGTAATTCTTCTCTTCAGATCCTCTCAGGCTGTCTCATATTAGACGTTGACCATCAATGAGCAGCTGCTTTCAGGTTTAGAGATGTACTAGGGGGCTCCGTCCCCTGCTTGCTTCGCTCGCCAACCCCTGGTGTTGGGAATGACAAAGAGCGTGATGTATGAATGAGATATAGAATAGTGTGACGGTGTAGATGATGCAAATAGAAAGCAAACAATAAAGTGTGTGGCACAGTGTAAAGGTTTATTTGAAAATTTCTTTGTACACACCGTTTAAGTGTAAAAGGTAATTCCAGCTCAGAACTTGTAAGGTCAATGAAGATGTTTATTGTTGTGATCAGAGTCAAGTTTGTCAGAGCTTAGAAAGAGTTGTGTCTCTCCAGGAAGTAATGGAATGACTTGGGTATTTATGTTTTCCACATTAATATTTTTTGGACATAATATAGTGCGTTGTGTTAAAAGGGGCATTTGGTCTAATGAGATTGCTGTTCCAAATCTCGAACTGAATGACAATGATTGCAAATGACATTCATTAATCCGAATGAATGTTCCTGGTGTATGTTTTGCTTGTGCCGTTTGAGAGGCGCGTTGTTGCATGTGTAGTATTTGGGACGTGTTGTTTTGGAGCTGAAATCGATTTGCTTGTGCTGTGTGAGAAGCCCGTTGTAGCCTTCCTTGCCGTTAACATATGTCTGAGACGGGAGGTGTTTCGTTTTGAATCCGTGCCTGTTGCGATGCAGCACTTTGATTGATAGATTGCGTCATGTGGATCTAGGATGTAGATTTGTGCATATTTGCGTTGTTGATTTGTTTCAGGGTGCACTGTTCCAATGCGATGCAGTATCTGTGCACATATGCGAAAGCAGTATGGGCCATTGCCTTTTGGTGGCCTGATATTTACTCCGGTAGATGCAAAAGCAAATGAACTATTGTAGGATCTAATGCAGTTCATAAAGTTTTTACTTTTAGGTACATCGTTAGTTATAAGCTTTAGTTGAGCTTTGCGTTTTTGTAGCCGAGACATTTTTTCTTCTAGAAATATGGATAAGTAATAAGGAGGATCGCACTCACTGTTAATATGGAGCCTTTTCTGTGGTTGAACGGTTAATAGTGCCTTATTGTAAGGAGATCCACCTATGCTGCATAGTGTGAATTGTGTTTGGTCCCGTTATCCGAACGGTATCGTTTTGTACCCGTGATCGTGAATTCTCCCGGTGTTTCAGAAGCGCGTTTTATGCGCCGCCGTCTATTTTCTTGTTTCTTTCGTGTTCGTGTGTTTGTTCCCGTTATCCTTTCCGAATCGTTTTGTACCCGTGACCGTGTATTCATGACTTGTTTCTTTCTCAGCATGCGAAATATGGATAAGTAATAAGGAGGATCGCACTCACTGTTAATATGTATCCTTTTCTGCAGTTGAACGGTTAATAGTGCTTTATTGAAAGGACATCCACCTATGCTGACACCTATGCCGACACCTATGCTGCCTAGTGTGAAGGTGTCGACGTTCACTTTAGAATATGTGGCTTTGGGTGTCACTTCTTATGGATGTGTGGGGGGGGATTGTTGTTGCGCGAGCGTCTTCTTTCTTTTTGTGTTCCTGTGTCTTGTTTGAATCCCCCTCTTTGTGTGTGTCCCGTCCCTTGCTTGTAGGGTCTGTGGGGTGGTTTTGTGTTCTTTTTTTTTGTCTTCCATGGGCTTGTTGAATCCCCCTCTTGGTGTGTGTCCCGTCCCGTGCCTGTAGGGTGGGGGGGGGGGGGGGGGGGGGGTGTGGTCGTGCCTTGCTGTTGTGCGCTCGTCTGTTCTTTTTTTTTGGTGTGTTTAGTTTCGTGTGCAATGTGTTTCGTGCTTTGCCCGCGTTTTGACTACTTCTTTATATGCCTTTTCCTTTTTTCGGTGCTTGTTGCGCCTCATATCTGAGACTCCTTTTTGTATGTGCTCACTCCTTTTTTCTGTGGTCTTGTCCGCCTCTCGCGGCCCCTCATCCGCCTTTGTCGCCCTCTTTTGTCCGCCTTTCTCCAACTCTCACGGACTCTTTTTGCGCCTGTGCCTCTTGCGGACCCTCATCCGCCTCTCTCGGCTCCTCAGCCGACTCTCGAGGACTCTTTTTGCGCCTGCGCAGTACGTCTTTTTGCAGCTACGGCCCATGGCCGGATGTGCCTGCGTCCATCATCCGGTTTAGCATTCTCGGTTAGTAATATGGATGAGTGGATTCTAATCTGGGATCTGGGCTGGGCCATACAAGAACATTCCCAGAGTTGGCCCTAAGCCTCTCCTGGACTGTCTTTGCTTTGTGTTTAAGGTCATTGTCCTGTTGGAAAGTGAACCTTCAGCCCAGTCTCTCAGGAGCAGGTTTTCATTAAGTATATCTGCTCACTTTGCTGTGTTCAGCGTTCCCTCAACTCTGACTAGTCTTCCAGTGACTGCTGTTATAAATAACCCCATAGCATGATGCTTCGCCATTGAAATGGTATTGCACAAATGATGATTTGTTTCCTTCAGAAGTGATGCTTAGTGTTGATGCCAAACAGTCCAATCTTAGTTTCGTCTGACTGGTGAGAGAATTTTGTTTCTCATAGTCTTAGAGTCTTTAGGTGATTTTTTTGCAAACTCCAAGCAAGCTTTCAGGTGTCATCCCATTCTATTGTATGTGCAGAAACTGTTGCATTCATCTACTGTATCTCCTTCCAATGCTTTAATTATGTACAGGTAAGTTAAATGATCTTACTAACCATAAAAGTATAAAATGCAAACAAGGAAAACAAAGGATTATCTACATATGAATGAACTACCCTGTGTCTTGTAAGGCATTGTACATGGAGCAAATTCATATTTAGCTCAATTTACCTTACACTGAACCAAGCTCACAGCTCCATTATCTACACATAAGGATTCATTATTTCACTGTCACTGTAAGTTACTAGGGCAGGTAGATGTCACGATAAATAACTGAAGGATGTCAAAATGTTTTAACAGGCTGTCCATCTAATAAAACATTGCACCGCCAAAATAAACATCCTCACAACATATTTAGAGCAATGCTCACAAAACTCCAAGTGGGACCACATGATACCCCAGATACCAGTTTGATGTTATATATATATATATATATATAATATATAAATAATAGTACAATCAAAACTTTGACACAGAAGGCTTGATTAAGAATTTGTGTTAAATTTGAACAATATTGCCAGGATGGCCAAGATGCAGACAAAAACAGGCAGTGCTGCCATTTCTTTCCACTTCAGGCATGATAATTGTGAACCTTTGCTGCTGTTGATGTCATAAAGCAGGTATTAAACAAATAATGATGGGCTTTATGCATGCACATAAATGTTACACAAGTACCCTGGTCTGGTACTTGAAATTTGGTAACCCTATCATTTTCCATCAGAGTGCCACATTAAGCACATATCCATAATGGTTACTAGCTGTAATAAACTTTGCCTTACACTAGTGTTATTCCATAACATATGCCATAACTGAATAGCTTTGCATGTTTCATTTAATGAGAATTACTACAACCAGACATGCTCAAGAGAATAAGGAATTAAATACAAAGGTTTGTTTCTGAATTTGGTGTGTGTATGTGAGTGTGACAGTGGTGTTTGGGATTGAGTAGAGTCCTGCTCAGGCCTGTTTTCTGGATTTTGCCCAATCCTGGTGAGACAGACTTTGACCCCCACAACCCTTAAATAGATTGAGAAGATTGTAGAACCTACTTACTGAACTTCATCCATTGAATGCTACAGTGTTTGCACAGCCCTTGATTGTACCTGAATATTACTCCTAGCATACATTTTGTGACTTGTTTAAAATGGAAGGACCTTTTTTTTTTTTTTTTTATAAAAGCTAGCATACTGTGCAGTAGAGCCTAGTTCTAATACTAAACCCAGGAAATGGGAAAGTAGGTACACTATATAAAACTCATACCATTTTGGTAGCAATATGTGTCCCGTATAGAACAGACCTTACTAATCAACAGATATGGTTTATAATTACTTTCATTTTTTTCTGTTTTGCAAAAGATTTACTTTTTTTCTCAATATGGATGTTTATAAATTCCTTGTATTGAAATGGAAATTAATTTGAATACTTTTGTGGGATTAGTGTAATGACCAAAACTAATTACGATAAAGTTATTTTGGACAATGACTAGTATGATATACAATAAATAATGCTTTATGTACACTAGTGAGATTATTATAAATTATAATGTAATTCATGAGAATTCAAACATAACCACAAAATTCCAAAACATTTTTAATTATTAAAAAAAAGCCAGAGAGAGAAGAAATGCAAACATAAATAAAGCTGGTGGAGAGAAAGTGTGTTTCAGTATTTAACGTAGCATAACCTATAAATATCTTGCATGGATTGTAGTAAAACATAGCTTCAAATTACCAGTTTTATATTGAATAATATATATACATTAGTATTATAAAGTTAGAATTACTGTTGTTGCAAATGGCTTACAATGGCAAATAAAAAGAAAAGGTTCAAATGGGCAAACATTATTCACTGATGTTCACCAGATATTCACTGTCCAATGCCTTTATTCCTTTGTTCATTTTATAATAATAATAATAATAATAATACATTTTATTCATATTGCACTTTATATTTTAGCAATCCCAAAGTGCTACAGAGTAAAAAAAAAAAAAAAAAAAAAGAATCTATAAAATACATTAACAAAATGACTTTCTAAAAAGATGAGTTTTTAGGTTTCGCTCGGTCGACTGTGGGGCTCTCAGGTAATCAGGGAGGGCATTCCACAGTCTCGGCGCCACAGATGAAAACGCCCTGTCACCCATGCTGCTGAGCTTAGTTCTGGGGACTTGAAGAGTGTTAGTGTGTACAGAGCGGAGGGAGCATAAGGAGGTATGAGGGGTAAGGAGTTCCTGTAGATAAAGAGGGGCATGTCCATAAATGCACTGATGGGTAAGAAGGGAGACCTTATACTTTATTCTGAATGAAACAGGGAGCCAGTGAAGGGTTTTCAGAATTGGGGTGATGTGATCATGCTTTCGCACCCTCATCAGGATCCTGGCAGCGCTGTTCTGAATATACTGGAGTCTCTGGATACTCTTGCCAGGAATCCCAATGAGGAGCGCATTACAATAATCCAGCCTGGAAGAGACAAAGGCATGGACGAGCTTCTCTGCATCTGCCAGGGTGAGTAATGGGCGGAGTTTGGCGATGTTCTTGAGATGGTAAAAAGATGACTTACAGAGATATTTGATGTGGGTGTCAAAAGTAAGTTGGGAGTCCATTCTAACACCCAAATTAGTAACAGATGTGGAAAGAGGAATATTTTGGCCAGAGAAAGTAATACTGGTGATGGTAGAGGAGCGGAGATGATGTGATGTACCAACAAAGATGGCTTCTGTTTTGGATCTATTCAACTGAAGAAAATTGAGCCTCATCCATGCCTCTATCTCCTCCAGGCAGGTAGTCAATGTAGATGTTGGCAGAGGAGCAGTAGGGGAGGTGGGAGTAGTCCTGAGGTAAAGCTGAGTGTCATCGGCATAGCAATGGAACGATAAACCATGTCTGCCAATGACAGTTCCAAGGGGGAGCATGTAGATAGTAAAAAGGATAGGGCCCAGCACAGAGCCCTGTGGAACACCACAGGTGACGTTGTAGGTGTGGGACTTTGCGCTGCCAAGGGCGACATGCTCAGTTCTGCCAGTCAGGTATGATGTAAACCAATTTAGAACATTTCCTGAGAGTCCAATAGTGTATTGCAGGCGGTGAAGAAGGATGTTATGGTCTGTTGTGTCAAAAGCAGCTGTCAGGTCAAGGAGGATAAGTAGTGAAGGTGAACCAGTATCTGCCGTCATCAGAAGATCATTGGTGACCCTGACCAGGGCTGTTTCGGTGCTATGGCCAGGGCGAAAACCAGACTGAAACTTTTCAAACAGGTTATTCAGTTTGAGATGATCATGAAGTTGTGCTGCAACTATTTTTTCCAGAACTTTGGAGAGAAATGGAAGATTGGAGATGGGCCTATAGTTAGAGAGAAGTTAAGCTTTTTGTTCCATGTTGTAGATGACACTGGAATTTGGCATTTATTACTGAAGGATGCAGCCAACTGAGGACCTGTAAGGTGTCTGTTTCTCAAACCACATACTGATGTACTTGTCCTCTTGTGTAGTTGTGCATCTGGGTTGTTGACTTCTTTTTCTGTTCTGGTTAGATCCTGCTTGCTGTCTTCTCTCCAAAGAGTAATAAAAATCATTATATGAAATCTTTGGTTTCTTAGCAATTTGTCACATGGAATAACCTTATTTTCTCAAAACAACAATAAGCTGAAAAGTTCCTTGAGATAGCTATTTAATTTTGCCCATTCTTGAACCCAGAACTAATAATAAAATGTATCAATTTCTATGAAAAACATGAAAATTTCTAGGTGATTACAAATTTTTGAATGTGTGATGTATAATGTATATATTTGTATGTTCATATGTACAGTATTTACAGTATACAGTTAGGCCCATAAATATTTGGACAGACAACTTTTTTCTAATTTTGGTTCTGTACATTACCGCAATGAATTTTAAATGAAACAACTCAGATGCAGTTGAAGTGCAGACTTTCAGCTTTAATTCAGTGGGGTGAACAAAATGATTGCATAAAAATGTGAGGCAACTAAAGCATTTTTTTAACACAATCCCTTCATTTCAGGGGCTCAGAAATAATTGTACAAATGAAATAACTGGAAATAAAATGTTCATTTCTAATACTTGGTTGAAAACCCTTTGCTGGCAATGACAGCCTGAAGTCTTGAACTCATGGACATCACCAGATGCTGGGTTTCCTCCTTTTTAATGCTCTGCCAGGCCTTTACTGCAGCGGCTTTCAGTTGCTGTTTGTTTGTGGGCCTTTCTGTCTGAAGTTTAGTCTTCAACAAGTGAAATGCATGCTCAATTGGGTTAAGATCAGGTGGCTGACTTGGCCATTCAAGAATTTTCCACTTCTTCGCTTGAATAAACTCCTGGGTTGCTTTGGCTGTATGTTCTGGGTCATTGGGTGGCGTTTCATGATACAGATGGACAATCAATGTCACTGCATTTAGTCTGATTTGAGCAGACAGGTATGTCTCTGAACACCTCAGAATTCATTCGGCTGCTTCTGTCCTGTGTCACATCATCAATAAACACTAGTGTCCCAGTGCCACTGGCAGCCATGCACGCCCAAGCCATCACACTACCTCCACCGTGTTTTACTGATGATGTGGTATGCTTTGGATAATGAGCTGTTCCACGCCTTCTCCATACTTTTTTCTTGCCATCATTCTGGTAGAGGTTGATCTTGGTTTCATCTGTCCAAAAAATGTTTTTCCAGAACTGTGCTGGCTTTTTTAGATGTTCTTTAGCAAAGTCCAATCTAGCCTTTCTATTCTTGAGGCTTATGAGTGGCTTGCACCTTGCACTGCACCCTCTGTATTTACTTTCATGCAGTCTTCTCTTTATGGTAGACTTGGATATCGATATGCCTACCCCCTGGAGAGTGTTGTTCACTTGGTTGGCTGTTGTGAAGGGGTTTCTCTTCACCATCTAAATGATTCTGCGATCCTCCACCACTGTTGTCTTCCGTGGATGTCCAGGTCTTTTTGCGTTGCTGAGTTCACCAGTGCTTGCTTTCTTCCTCAGGATGTACCAAACTGTAGATTTTGCCACTCGTAATATTGTAGCAATTTCTCAGATGGGTGTTTTCTGTTTTCGCAGCTTAAGGATGGCTTCTTTCACCTGCATGGAGAGCTCCTTTGACCGCATGTTGTCTGTTCACAGCAAAATCTTCCACAATCAAGCACCACACCTCAAATTAACTCCAGGCCTTTTATCTGCTTAATTGATAATGACATAACAACGGACTTGCCCACACCTGCCCATGAAATAGCCTTTGAGTCAATTGTCCAATTACTTTTGAGCCCCTGAAATGAAGGGATTGTGTTCAAAAAATGCTTTAGTTGCCTCACATTTTTATGCAATCATTTTGTTCACCCCACTGAATTAAAGCTGAAAGTCTGCACTTCAACTGCATCTGAGTTGTTTCATTTAAAATTCATTGTGGTAATGTACAGAACCAAAATTAGAAAATAGTTGTCTCTGTCCAAATATTTATGGGCATAACTGTATATACTGTATATGTATAGGCTATCCCAGCAAGGCAGGAACAATCTATCAACAAGGCCCTAATCCATTGCAGGTTGAACACACACACATAGTCAGGGGCCATTTAGCTTCAACACTTTAAGTATCCTGCATGTCTTTGGGTGGTAGGCGGAAACTCACCTGGATGTAACCCACATGAACACAGAGTGAACATACAAACTCCATGCAGGGATCACCCGAATAATACCTTGCAACAGTGTGCTTTGACAAATTTTCATGTGCAAAATGCAAATATAGATTATACTAATTTCTAAATACAGAATTAATGCTTATAAAAATACAGATTTGTCAAAATACACAGAAAACAATGTAAAAAGTGGCTAACATAAATGAAAACTAGGACTGTCAAGATCATAAAGTTTTAGTTGATGATTATTTGTCATATAAAAACTTATGAGCTAATGATTTAATGGTCTTTTTCTGTTAATTTTATACCACTCTGTAAACCAGGCATGTCAAACATGCGGCCTGCAACAGAAATCTGTGCGGCCCTCATGACAGATCCTAGTTAGCACTAAACTTGTACAAAATGATTACTATCGTTTGTGATTGAATCATTCTGCATCTTCGGCGCTACTTATTGACTTTTCTCACTTCTGCCTTCTGACAAAAGAGCGTTTTCCCATGGCATTTCAGTACCGGAAACGTCATCTGCTAGTATTGCCACGAGCCGTGTCCAAAGTTAATGAGCCGCAACGTCGCAAGGGGCGGCCTTAGGCATGTGCAAACTGTGCACCTGCACAGGGCCGCCACGCCAATATATATTGAATATAAAACAGAAAGAGAAAATAACGACATAGCTGACGGCAATGTGGCCGAAAAACATTGTGTTTCTTGTTAATTAGTACGCTGTATTTACTAATGTCGCTCGAGTCAGAGCAGTAAGCTATATGTAGTATTATAACAGTCTGCCATAATGAGAATATCATGGGCCGCCACTTGGTTTTCAAGTTACAGACGCATAAAGAAGCGTGTCATGAGCACGTGGCGGCTATGTAGTGTCTGCAATGGACGTGGCCATCCGCCATGTATAAGATACCATATTGACATTGGCAGGCAAAGGGGCCACCGATTCTTTCTCTGTCCAGGGCTGCCACGAACCTAAAGCCGCCCCTGGCAGGCTACACTACTGGCTGGGCTGCTGAGACTGGCCACTGGGCAGAGCTGACCATCACGAGTAGTAATAGCTCGCATATTTTCACGTTTTTTTTTTCTCTAGTTTTATGTAATTTTGTGCTAGTATTGTAACAAACAGTTAGTGCAGACTACAGGTGAAGATCTGAAGTGGACGTGAGAAGTTGGTGAGTTGTTTATTAACAACTTTTTGTGATTTTGAGTTTGTAAAATTAGTGTAGGTCAGGGGGCTTTTTGCATATCGGCTTATTTTACAATATAAACTTTGAAGTAAACTTAGTAAAGTAAAATTAGATTTTTGGAGGATTTGTTTTCCAACTTGAATTACTGAGCAATGAATTCACACGAACAGGACTTTGCACTGTTTATGTCACCATACTCTTACAACGTTGAGAATGCGCCTGAGAATATCCAAATGGAATTGATTGAACTGCAGCCAGATTCTATTCTGAAGGCAAAATACAACGAAGTTGGTGTGCCAGACTTGTATGCTTACCTGCCACCCTCGTATGTGCAGATCCGTAAGTTGGCATCGAGAGTACTGTCTATGTTCGGAAGCACTTACCTTTATGAGCAATTGTTTTCGTTAATGAAAGCTACCAAAACCCCACATTGCTCAAGACTTACCGTCGAGCACCTTTCATCCCTCATAAAAGTTGCAGCTGCACAAGATTTCAAGCCTGATATTGACAAACTGGCTACTAACAAGAGATGCCAAGTGTTGGGACAAAAGAAATAGGTCTCACACTGTAAGACTCCTATATAAGCAATGAATATAATATAATGAATATAATATAATAATATAAGGACCTAGCTAAGAGGCTAAGACTCTAATTGTACGCTGTTGTACGGAGATTGTATGGAAATAAATTGCTTTTCTTTAAACTTTAAGTGTTACATTTTTTTTAAAGTTTTCAGTATTGGAAAGAAAGCTACAGTAACTTTGTATAATAGTATTTGTTATAGTGCGGCCCGCTGACGCACGTATGGCAGTCGAAGCGGCCCACCAGTGGTAGTGAGTTTGACATGCCTGCTGTAAACAGTGGTATAAAATTAAGGCTAATAATAGTTTAATAATACACAAACACCTTATGAAGAAGAAGAACCATTTATTGGCATTGAACATTGGAACATATAAATAAAAATTGCATTTTTGTTTGCCTTTTAGGCTTTGTGTCATAAATAACAAATCAAAACTTAAACCAAAGTACCATAATCAAAATAAACAATGTACTATGAACAAAGAGGCCATATCCCTAGTATCCATAACCATAGCCAATCATGCTCCTGAATGGCTAAGTAGATTCTGGGCAAGGAACACAAATATGTTTACCTTATGTGGCTATAGAAAACATCTCACTGGGCTCACAATGTTGCCAGCCATACTAAGCAGACGTAGAGTCAGTACCTTTTCCAGAAATGCACATGTATTTTCTTGCTAACTTTGCCATTAATGGGAATCTTACTTTTTAAAATAACGAGTAATATAATACAAGTACCTGCGGTGGGTTGGCACCCTGCCCGGGATTGGTTCCTGCCTTGTGCCCTGTGTTGGCTGGGATTGGCTCCAGCAGACCCCCGTGACCCTGTGTTCGGATTCAGCGGGTTGGAAAATGGATGGATGGATGGATAATACAAGTATATATGTAAAAATGCCTGTGTTACTTAAAAAAAAAAAAAAAAAAAAAACCACACAAATATGCATTACTTCGGAAACATATTTCTGCCACTCCCCCCATAAAAATGACATTATTTTGTAGAAATATTGCCTTTTTTCGCAAAGACATTGCCTGTTGCTTTCAGAGTAAAGCCTGGTTTATACTTTCTATGTGAAGCTTGCTCAAGGTCAGCGATCATAACAATACTTCTATACTTGGAAAAGCCCATTCAATCAGCGTGTTGATATTCTACTTGTCAGCAGGTGACAGTGTTTTGTCAGAGTCACATACCTAACATTAGAACAATCTAGATGAGAACAGGCCATTCTTGATGACCTCATTTTAAAATAACAGTCTTGATCCATGTTCTAATTCCCTTCATAATCTTAAATACTTCAGTCATGTCACCTCTTAATCTTCTTTTGCTTAAACTGAAAAGGCTCAGCTCTTTTAATTTTCCTTCATAATTAATTTCCTGTAGCCCTGGTATGAGCCTAGTTGCTCTTCTCTGGACCTTTACTAGTGCAGCTATATCATTTTTGTAGTCTGGATACCAAAGCTGCACACAGTACTCCAGATGAGGCCTCACCAGTGCATTTTAAAGCTTGAGTATACCTCCTTGGACTGGTACTCCACACATTGTGCATTCTGTTTGCCTTTTTAATGGCTTCTGAACTCTGTCGGGAAGATGATAGTGTAGAGTTCACTATGACTCCTAAATCCTTCTCATAAGGTGTGCTCTCGATTTTTCAAACCTAAAATTTTTACTTCCTATGCGTAATACCTTACATTTACTGACACTACGTTTCATCTGCCACAAATCTGCCCAAGACTGTAAGCTGTCCAAGTCCTTCTGTAATGATTTAACAGTTTCCAAATTATCTGCCAATCCACCTATCTTGGTATCATCTGCAAACTTAACCAGCTTGTTACTTATATTCCTATCTAAATCATTTACCTGTATGTATGTTAAAAATAGCCCCAGCACTGACCCCTATGGAACAACACTATTAGCATCAGCCAATTCTGATAAGGTTCCTTGCAACATCACCCTTTGCTTCTTGTGTTTGAGTGAATTCTGCACCCATCTACAAATATGACCCTGAACTCCCACTTCTTTTAGTTTTGATGCCCAACCTCTCGTGTGGTACCTTATCAAAAGCTTTCTGAAAGTCAAGATAAATAATATATGCTCCACCTTAATCATATCCTTTTGTTGTTTCCTCATAGAATTCCAGCATGTTAGTAAAACATGATCTCCCTCTTCTGAACCCATGCTGACTGTTCAGAAAAACTCCTGTACTTGCCATGTGCTGCTCAGTCTTATCTTTAATAATTCCTTTTATTAATTTTCCTTTGATGCACATTAAGCTTACTGGCCTATAGTTGCTTGGATCTGCCCAGTCACCTTTTTTATATAACGGGATAATATTTGCCATTTTCCACTCCTTTGGAATCTCCCCAGTAAGCAGTTAGGAGCATGCGCTGATGCATTGCGTTGCCACATCCATCACAAGACAAACCACAAGGATTGGGACCCAAGTGCAGCTGTTCAACATGTGACACCAAAGTGCTACACTGGAACAGTGTGAGCTTTTTTTATGGTGGCAGGAGTGCCAATCCTGTCACCGACCCCCAAGTCTTCCCTGCAAGGTGGAGGACCTGCATGCAGGGCTGGATGCAGATTAACATCATACCCAGGATGAAGTAATTGCATGTTAAGGGACTTGCTCAAGGGCCCAACAGAGTAAAGTCACTCCTGGAGTTTACGGAATTCAAACCGGCAACCTTCCAGTTTCTGGTGCAGATCCCTAGCCTCAAAGCCACCACTCTACCCTAACTTCCTAAAAATATGTGTCAAGGGTCTATATCTGTACTTGCTAGCATTTGTAAGAATTCGAGGGTAAACATTATTTGGTCCTGATGATTTGATTTTAGCCTGTTTAATCTGAGCAGTATTTCTCCCTCTAAAATTTCGAAATCTCTCAGATCCTCCTTAGTAGTCCCATATACTGCTGGGAGGTTATCCACTTCCTCACTCATGAAGACCTTAGAAAAATGCAAGTTTAGAGCATCCACTTTTTCACTTTCTGTATCTTTTAATTTCCCTTTATTGTTCCCGATGCACTTCACCTCCTCCTTGACTGTTCTTTTACTAAAATACTGAAAGAATGCCTCGCTTTATCTGTTCTATTCCTCTCCAACTGTCTTTTAGCCTCCCTAATATCTTTCTTAATGGTTACCCTCATGTTCTCATTTCTATGTTCTACGTTTCACATTGGAGTTATTAGTCTCATACACCTTATACAGCTGTTTTTTTCCTTTTGCAGCTTCTTTTTTATCTTTTTATTAACATACTGTGGAGTTTTTTTTAATTTCCTGTTAATTCCACATTTAGATATGCAACTGTCCTGCATTACATGTAAAATATTTTTAAACCTGTTCAACAGCTGTTCGATTGTCTCCACACTTAAATGCTTATCCCAGTCTATCCTCCTTAGACTTTGCCACATCTGCTGTAAATTTGCCCTACCAAAGTTAAACTTTACAATTTTAGTCTTTGCATTCATACTTTTGCAAAACACTGAGAACTGTATTACATTATGGTCACTTGACCCTCCCTCATGAATTCAATGCTATACTGCTAACTGCTGTGTACATAGCACCAGATGCTAAAGCTAACTCGGCTCTGGGGCTTTTGCATGACACCATCAGCAGTAAACAGAGCAAGTATCCTGAGGCTGTTCACATCATTTCTGGGGACTTTAATCATGTAGATCTGAAAGCAGTTCTCCCTCAATTCCATCAACACATAAAGTGTGCAACCAGGGGAGTAAAAACACTGGACAAGTTGTACACAAACATCAGACAGGCCTAGAGGGCTAAACCCCTAGCACACCTTGGCCAATCTGATCATACATCTCTGCTTCTAATCCCTGCATATACTCCCCTCAGGAAACAAGCTCCCATTATGACCAGGACTGTTACCATATGGCCCGAGGAGGCCTCCCAACAGTTGCAGGACTGCTTCCAGAGAACCGATTGGGAGGTTTTCTATCACCAAGACTTGGAGTACCACACTACGGCAGTCCTGGATTACATCAGGTTCTGCACGGACAATGTCACCAGGGATAGACGCATAAGGATTTATCCTAACAGGAAGCCCTGGATGACGAGGGATGTCCAGAAGTCTGCTGAAAGCTAGGAATACTGCTTTCAGGTCTGGGGATGGGGCTCTTTACAGTGTAGCCAGAGCGAACCTGAAGAGAGGCATCCGAGAGGCCAAGGCAGCATACAGAAGGAGGATAGAAGATCATCTGAGGAGTAACAACACCAGGCAGGTGTGGCAGGGTGTCCAGCACATCACCGGCTACAAATCCAGCAACTCCTTGGCTGCTGAGGGAGACGCTTCTCTGGCAGAGGAGCTGAACATCTTCTTTGCCCGCTTTGAGGCGACACCAACAGCAGCTCCATCACAACAGCCTGTTCACAACAGCAATTTACTCACAGTGGAAGAGTGTGAGGTGAGGCGGGTGATGAGGAAAGTGAACCCGAGGAAGGCTGCAGGACCCGACGGTGTGGCTGGACGGGTGCTGAAAGACTGTGCAGATCAACTGGCCGGAATCTTCACCAGGATTTTCAACCAGTCCCTGTCCCAGGCCACTGTCCCATCCTGCCTCAAGTCCTCAATCATTGTTCCGCTGCCGAAAAAATCCAACATGAACAGTCTGAATGATTTCCGCCCAGTGGCACTCACATCTGTCATCATGAAGTGCTTTGAGAAATTGGTGCGGAGTCATATCATCGCCTGCCTGCCAGCAGACCTGGACCCATTTCAGTTTGCTTACAAAGCAAAGAGATCCACGGAGGATGCTGTGGCCACAGCCCTTCATGCTGCCCTGACCCACCTGGAGCAGCAGGGGAGTTACGCCAGACTGCTCTTTGTAGACTTCAGCTCGGCGTTTAACACCATCCTCCCACAACGACTGGTGTCCAAACTGGCAGATCTGGGACTTCCATCACTCACCTGCAGTTGGATACTGGAATTCCTGTCGGGTCGCTCCCAGAGGGTCAGGCTGGGTCTCCACACATCCACTGCTCTCAGCCTCAACACCGGGACGCCGCAGGGTTGTGTGCTCAGCCCGCTCCTCTACACCCTCTACACATATGACTGTGTCCCCACTCACCATAGCAACAAGATTATAAAGTTTGCGGATGACACAACGGTGGTCGGACTCATCTCTGGCAAGGAGGGTGAGCTAGCATACAGGGACGAGGTGGAGCGACTGTCAGAGTGGTGCACAGTCAATAACCTGCTCCTCAACAACAAAAAAACAAAGGAGCTTGTTATTGACTTTAGGAAAAACAAAACTGACATCCAGCCACTCATCATTGGCGGGGCATGTGTGGAGAGGGTCCCGGTGTTCAGGTTTCTGGGTATGGAGCTGGAGGATGACCTGACCTGGAGTGCCAACACCAAGGAGCTGCTAAAGAAGGCGCAGCAGAGACTGTATTTTCTGAGAATTCACAGAAAGAACCACCTCCCAAAAAATCTGCTCCTTGCTTTTTATCATTGTTCCATTGAGAGTGTGCTCACGTACGGACTGTGTGTGTGGTACGGCAGCTGCACTTCCTCAGAAAAGAAAGCGCTACACAGGGTCGTCAGGATAGCGGAGAGAACAATTGGTTGTACCCTCCCCACTCTGGAACAAATCTACACCTCCCGAAGCCGCAAAAAAGCAATAGACATTTCACAGGACTCATCACATCCCGGTCATTGCCTCTTCCAGCTTTTTCCATCGGGCAAGAGATACAGAGCTATGAAAACTAGGACAAACCGCCTTAAAAACAGCTTTTATCCGAAAGCAATCATGGCCCTGAACTCAAAATAAAACTGCTCCATATTATTCTTCCAATGTGCAATATATACCTTAGGTCAACAAGTGCAATTTGTATATTTATTACTATTCGGTTTGTTATTATATTCTGTCTTTTTGTCTTTTTAACCCTTATTCCTCACACTGAGTTGATTGCACCTTCAATTTCGTTGTTCCTTTGTAAACGTGACAATGACAATAAAGATCTATCTATCTATCTAGTTCAGTCACCTCTATCCCCACAATTCTATTCTGATTAATACAAAATACTAAATCCAGACAGACTTCACCCCATGTTGGTGCTTTAACATACTGTGTTTAAAAAGAAAACCAGTCACTGATTACTTCTAAAAACTTCTGTTCTTGTGCTCTGCCATTTGCATGATTATCCCAGTTAATATTCCGATATTTAAAGTCCCCCCTGACTATAATATACCCCTAGCCTTTTTAATATTACTTAAATAATGTGTGCCTGCGCAGTACGTCTCATGGTCCCATCGCAGTGTACCTGCGTCCATGCCATCCGGTTTACCATTCTCGGTTAGTAATATGGATGAATATGCAAACAATGAGTTCGTAACACTGTTGGCTGATCCAACATGGTGCAGTAAACTTGCATATCTCATTGAAATTTTTGAAGTATTGAATGCATTGAATTCGGGCATGCAGGGCAATGATTCGAATATACTGTCTGTTACTGACAAGCTGCAAGCTTTCCGTCGTAAACTTCTGATGTGGACAAGTGAAATAGAAACAACCCATTTAATTTGCATTTGCGTCGTGTTGCATGATGTCATTGTTAAGCATTTGTCACAGTTGGGAGACAATTTGCAATATTACTTTCCAAGTTTAGACATCCCTGGCAATGACTGGATAAGGAACCCATTCCATCAGCAGTTGGACTTGTCTAACTTACAGATGACAGAGAAAGAACAGCTACTTGACATTGTGAGTGACCGAACATTATAGCTGAAGTTTAATGATATGAATTTAACAGAGTTTTGGATTATGGTTGAAAAGGAACGTCCTGTGTTAGGTGCTAAGGCTGTCGACATACTTATTCCATTCTGCACCACTTATCTGTGTGAAAAGGCATTCTCGGCATTGACACTACTGAAGATAAAACACAGAGGATGTTTATTGTCAGTTGAAAATGACTTACGAGTGTGTTTGTCAACTGCAGTTCAAGCTTGTATTGACAAACTTTCAAATTCTCTTCAAAGCCAGCCTTCGCATTAATAATGACGTTATAGTCTGCTTTGTGCCTTGTGACTTATTGCACTTTTCATGCTTGTGTTGTGTTCAAGTTTTTTATTTGAGACTGGTTTACTGGCAATTTATTTTTGTTACCTTTGTAAATGCAAAAATGTGTAGTTGGTACACCTTATAAAAATAGGAATCTCATTCTACTCAACTGATGAGTTAAGATTAAATTGTTAATTTGAGTAGTTACATATCAGAGTGAAGGGGTGCCGTTAACTGAAAAGATTTCACTAAAGGTGCCATGGTTTGGGAGAGTTTGGGAAGCACTGCTGTAGACCTTCACCAACCAGGGAGCAGACCAGCCCCATTTAATGACATCCCTGAGCTGCTGCATTTCTTTTCTGTTATCTGTTTTCTCCTTGTCCCTGTCAGCTTGCTTTCTTTAGCAGTATTCTCTCAGTCCGCTTACCTCTGATGTATCTATTTATGGCCTCAGTTACACCCATCTTAATCCACCCACCCTTGCTGGGCATTCTGTAGTAGAGTCTGTGCTGAGCATCCCAACCTGATAAGAGTCTTTTTATGCAATGATTCTAAAGCTTCTTTATTTGAGATGGCTTTTCCACAGGCAGGAGCACAGCTTGGCAGCAGAGCAGTGGCACCACGTGCCACATGAAGATACTGAGAAAAGAAACAGAATTGAGGAGTGATTAGTAATAATTTATAAGAAATAAATTATTACTAATCACTCCTCAATTCTGTTTAATAAATTATTACTAATCACTCCTCAATTCTGTTTAATAAATTATTACTAAGGCTCAAAAGGTAGCGCATTTAACACAAGTAATTTAATCAAGCACCTAAAATCCCAACACGACGACGAGTACAAAGAGTTTACCCACGCTTCTAAACCAACACAACCCACGCTGCAGCAAACTCTTGCAAGACGAGAGAAAATGTCCAGAGACAATCCACATGCTGTGAAAATAACACAGACAATTATCGAGTACATTGCATTGAGTGACCAGCCACTCTCAGAGGTAGAAAATGTGAGATTCCTGCGTCTCCTCCATGTTCTGGAGCCCAGATATGATGTCCCAAGCCGCCGCTACATGACTGACACGGAGCTGCCTAAACTACACGACTCCGTGAAAAAACATATCCACAGCCTACTGCAAGCCTCCTCTGCGTTTAGTTTCACCACGGATATTTGGACAAGCAGTGTTAGCCCCGTGTCGCTAATTAGCCTAACCTCCCAGTGGATAGACGAGAGTTTCTTGTTTTTTTTGTTAAATTATATGACTAAAGCCGTTACCTGTAAATTTAAATCATGTTTTTATTAAGTACTCGGTATCGGCAAGTACTCGGTATCGGCGAATACTGAAATGCAAGTACTCGTACTCGTTTTCCAAAAAAGTGGTATCGGTGCATCCCTAGCGATCGCTGCACAGAATCCATTCACATGATATTCATGCTCTCTGAAAATTTAAAATGCCAAGATAAATACTTGATATAAATAAATACTTGATATAAATTCTAAATTTTCAGAGAGCAGGAATATCATACAGTGAATGGATTCTGTATGGTGATCGCTGTCTCCTCTTAGTGCGGAGGAAGTCAGTTTAAGAAGCGTAGTGATTAACAGCTGGGTCAGGGAACACAACACAAAGCATTTAATGTGCTACATTAACTTATGACGGGGTTTGAGAAAATCTAGTAAATTAAACAATGATTTTAGGATGAAGTTTAGTTTACGACATTCTACTTTAATTATAAAGTAAACTATGAGAATAGAGTGGAAATGTCGACTTTATTCTCGACGTATAGTTTTTTTTTTCCTTCCCTGTGTCCGTATTTTTTTTCTTCACTGTGGCCCTAATACGATTCCGTAGGGCTATACCACAAATACAATTATAAATGCAAGTTGCAGTTGTATTATTTATGTATATAGCTTAGCTTGAAGCAAGGTCCATATTAATGCAGTTTGCCTAAATGATAGTTCAGTTGGTAAAGATGTCATCACCAAGATTGCACTTGTTTTATTTTATTTTAATTTGGTAAATACTGTGTAATGCACCTGAGCTTTTGAAGCCTTGAAGTAATAGTGCAACTATCAGTAATAATACAATTATTTATTTTATTGTTATTATTTATTAGTTTAAATATTATGCAGTTTAATGATGGTAAAGTTGTTTAAAATGTCACTTTAACGTGTCAGTGGACAGAGATTGTTAACATTAACAGAAAGTGTAGTTGTTTTACAAAAATATTTATTTATTCCTTTTCTAAGACATGTTCAGTGCAATACAACTTTTGACAAGCACTTCTGGATATTTTCCTAAGTCTAAATACCTCTTTGGATGGTTGAAAATATGTTGTCAAAATTATAATTTAAGTTTTTGCAAAATTTGTTAAATAAAAAGGTTCTATATTTTGACTGCATCTGTCATGCAATGTGATTTCCTTCTCTTCATTAGTGCCACCCCCTTGAAAAGTATCACTTTATGGGGCAATGCAAACCTGTATTAATACTTGTGTGCACATTAAAATGTTTTTTTTGTACAATGTACAATGCTCTTGACAGTGGAATAGGTTATTCTTAGCCAGTAATTGCAGTGGAAAATGTGTTTAACATCCACTCATGCATGGGAAAAAAATAACATCAAATACCGTGAAACTGGGATAATTTAGAAAAATACCGTGATATAGAATTTTGGTCATACCGCCCACCCCTATTCACTAGTATCAAAAACTGGCAAAGGAGTAAAATCTGCTTTTAAGGTTGACTGTTTAGATTATCTGAAAATTTTTTTTAAAATAATGTTAAAAGAGTGAAAAATAATAGCCTGTGCATTTAGGTTTTAAGGACATAAATGTTAATTTACTTTGCAGTTGGAGAATAATCAAATTGATTAATGACAATATATGTCTGTAATCTGTGTTGCAGTTCTTTTCTTCATTTCTATTGCATTCTTGTTTCTTTACTCTTCACAGTTATGAAAACAAAACATTTTATTGGTTAATAGGGCCTGCATTGTTACAGTTACAGAGGTGCTTTGGATAAAAGCGTCTGCTAAATGAATACAGTACACCCCCAAAATTCGCGGGGGTTATGTTCCTAGAGCACCCGCGAATTGTGAAAAAACGCGACTTTTGGATGTGGTTACAAAATGCCCTTTAAATGCCTATTTTTATAGTTTAAACCCTAAATACAGTATGCCCCCTAAACACTTTAATTTTGTTGCAAACTCAGCTTAATACATTACCTAAAAAATTACCTTAATACATTACCTAAAAACAGAATGTAAAGGTAAACCCGTATAACTGTACAGTACTGTACTGCTATGTCTCCCGTGGTGCTAGAATGTTTCAGGAACATTGTGATGGGAAGTTGCTACATTGTCTCCTGTAGCGAACTGCTGGTACAGTTTCCGTGCTTTCTCACGGATGATGTTACCGTCCAAGGGGATGTTCTTCTTCCTGCAATTGGTGATCCACAATGCCATGGCAGATTCCATCCTGACGATATATTTATTCCTTACGGTCGTTAACTTTTTGGCACTATCACAGAAACTTACAGATACAGTACTCCAGATTGCTGCTTCGTTCTTGTTTATGTAGAGTGCGGTGCTTTTATTAATGCCATAATGGTGCGCTACTGCAGGATAACTTTTTTAGTTCCTGGAGCAAATCCAGTAGTTCAACCTTGAAATGAATAACGCTCTCATATTGGCTACTTTCACCATCCCAAACTGCATTTCCCTCAGTGGTGGTAAACCCACTCAGCTGGAAACGCGTCACACAGCAGCAGTCAATCAGCAGCAAGGAGAAATGAATAATGCTCTTGGATTGGCTACTTTCACCATCCTAAACTGTGTTTCCCTCAGCAGTGGTAAACCCACTCAGCTGGAGACGCGTCACAGGGCAGCAGTCAATCAGCAGCAAGGAGAAATGAATAACGCTCTTGGATTGGCTACTTTCACCATCCCAAACCGCGGTTCCCTCAGCGGTTGCTTCCTGTTCTCTCTACAGCACAGTATTGCCACAAAAAAAGCCATAAAAAATTGTGGAGGATATTTGTGCTTTCCACTAACAATAGTTAGGTTCTAAGGAAAAATCTGCGAACCCTGAACCGTGACTTCGCAGGGGTCTACTGTAAATGTAAATGGTTGTTTGCATGTACCAATCACTGGGCAACATGTTGCCATTGTTTGGCATCATGATTAGCAAGAATAATTATCTTACCATGAAACATTTCTCTTTGTACCTAGAAATAATCTCAGAAACTTGTCATTAACGAACACACAGAATGAGGAAATTTGTATTACAATATACATTATATTGTTCGTTGTTTAAAAATTTAGAAAGCATGAAAACTTGGCATTTTTATTTTTCATTTTAGTTATTGCTCTAGCTAAATATCATTTGTTATTGTAACAGGTCCAAAGTTTTAGAATCAGGACTCAATGATTATTATTATTGAATTTAAAATAATTATTGATATCATATTATCTTCTAGCCTTAATACAGTATGCTATTTTAGATGTTGGAATTTGGAAACTTTGCTTTTTTTGCTGTAATTCAGTACATTTTTCAGTACATTATTGTGCTATGTATGCAGATTGTTTTTTTTTTTTTTTTTTTTTTTTTTACTTTTGGATGAGCTGTCTCATCACTGTTTGGGTGAGTCATGGGGCTTATTTACTTGTATGCTCTATTGCTAACATTGCATTTTATTATTTGCAGGAGTCAGTTTTTACAGATTTGCCAGGTGTATGACTTTCAGCTTAGTGACCTTTTGAATCCAAGTAAGTTACACTTTCTATGGTGACAGTATTTATTTATTTGTTTTTGGTTTTTATCCCTCTATTTTAAAAATTTGCTTTACCCTGTTCATTGGACTGCAATACAGTAACCCTGAAGTATTTGCAAGCTGCACACAATACCTGTAGGTACATAGGACGCAATAGCTCTATTTGTTGCACTGTTATGTTATCATGTAGTGGTTTAAAATCATTTATTACGTTATATCCCCTCCAAATTTTTCAGGAGCAAAACGAACTATTACAATTTTGTGTGGCATTATAAACTTTCTTCAGTTCAGAAAAATGCAGAGAGAAGTTTTCATGGAACATCTGAAAATGCATGTGAGTAGATATATCATTTTATTGTATAACTGAAAAAACTATGCTTGTTTTTTAAACATATAAGAATAAATATATATTTAGTAAAGAAACTGTAAAAAGCACACACTTTTTAATTAAACAAAGATTATCTGTACATCAGGTTTTGCAGCCAATTTACTTGAAATGTTTTATTTTGTAGAATGCTGCCAAAGAAAGAGAAAAGAGACAGTTGGAAGAAATAAGGGAGGCTGAACTCAAAATTAAGAAACTTACGTATGTATGACTGAAACAAAAATGCTACGTGCTATGTACTATTCAAGGAACTTTAATCTCTAAGATTCTTTTTATACTGATAGATAAATTAATACTGGAAATGCCTATTTACTCATCATTCAATTCTCATCACAGACATACAATAGTGTACTTAACACAGTACACTTTATGCTCAATAGCACTTTATCCTCACAGAAATGAATAATTTAACAGGGGTCAAAAGCTACTCCTGTCATGAGCCACTCTTCTGCATGGATTCACAGATTTGTTGGTCTGTTTTCTGTATTGCTTCCCCGGAAAGGATTACACTTATATTACACAAATATTTGTAGTGCCGGGTAGGGCTGGGCGATTTGGCCTAAAATCAAAATCTCGATTAATTGAACATTTTAACTCGATTACGATTAATGAACGATTTATTTATTTATTTATTTATTTATTTATTTATTTATTTTTGCCCTCATAGTTCACTGACAAGTTTTGTACAGTAAATATGCTCACATATTACAAGTGAGAGATTTTTGAATGAAGGGTGCATTACTTGATTTTAAAATAATTGAAGGAAACACACTATCTACTATCTGTGATTATTTATTGAACATCAATGTTGAACAACTGAAATTAAAGCACACATTGCCTAAAACGAACAGTCACTTTGTTCTTATAAAAAAAGTAAAAATAAATACATTTTTTTCAATGTTTTTGCTATTAAAAGTAGAAAATAAGCAGTATCTCTTCTAAATAAAATAACTCTTATATATCCTGTAAATAATATTTTAAACAGTGCATTTCTTGCATCTTCTGTAAACAAATATTTTAATGTTGTAATGAAAATAGAACTCTCTGAACACTGTTGCATGAGGTGATCTTAGCGATCTTGTCATGTCACTATTTGAACATGAATTTACTCTTAAGTTCTTACTAAGAAACACATGCATGTTAACCTTTTCAGGTTTCAGGCAGGACCTGAGGCATGTAACAATGTTTCTGCCCGAACTGAAAACCCGCTCTGATGGGGAGCTAGTAGCTGGTATGCAGAGATACTTTTTTGCCACCTTACTTACAGTGGGAAAGTGTACATGATGCTTCCTCCACCAGTCCAGTGGATTTGCCTCACTATCCAGCATGGAGGACACCAAATAGCTGCTCATCTCTGCTTCTAGCGATTGCTGAAGTGACAGAGTGGGTGTAGCTGAACTTGCTGAAGGTGTTGCCTCACTCCCTTTAAAAAAGCTTCCTAATGACCTCTTTTGCTTTTATGCTATTATATTTAATTAAGCTGACGTGTACTTACCAATTTAAGGTGTAGGCGGTGTCCAAAACACTGCTGCCGTAACCATCCATTAAGCGCAGCAGCTTTGACAACATTAGCACCGTTGTCTGTCGTAATGGCTGAAAGTTTTTCTTCCGCGAGGTCCCATTCAGAAAGCATATCTTTCAGACCTTGCGCAATCATATCTGCCATGTGATCGGCTGGAAAATATGCCGTCTCAAGGCATCTCTGGCGCAGCTTCCAATCGTCGTCAATGTAGTGCAAAGTAAGGCTCAAGAATGCATTCTTGACCAGAGATCAGATGTGGCTGCAAAGTGTTGAACATTTTTCAGTTCAGCAGCTACATTTTTACAACATGTCTTGTACATGTCTGGCAGCGCAGTTTTAGAAAAATGTGATCGCGATGGCACAGTGTTATCTTCTGTCGAGAGTTTTAATGAGGTGTTTAAACCCGCTTCGCTCCACTGTAGCCAAGGGAGTCATATCCTTTGCGATGTAATAACAAATAGCATCAGTTATTTCTTTCCATCTTCTTGAACTCTTCTCATACTGTGTGGCATTTGTGAACGCTTGTGTTATCGACATCTGCTTTGCGGAGGCACTTGTTGCTGGGCGCTTGTCAGTCTCTTTTTGTTTTTTTTTTGAGCCATGCACTGTTCATATTCAGTAACGTGATTGTGCTTCAAGTGTTGAAACAAATTGGTGGTGTTACCTTTGGGCGTCGAAACTGTTTTTCTACAGTGTCTACATCTGACTTCATTTTGTTCAATGTCATCCTTGCTGAAGCCAAAATGTGTCCAAATGACGGAGACTGCGTTTTGCTTTGGTACAAGTTGCTCTTCTTGCTCAGTTGTGTCAGTGTTTAAGCTGTCCGTGCTCGACATGTCGGCGGAATAACGTAACGGAGCGGGGTCATGTGACTCCACACGCGGTAGTGTTTTTAAAGGGAAAGTAATCGAAATAATCGACCTGGAAAAATTTGATCGATTATAGGTTCTGAATGTCGATTTCGATTACTTTTTGATTAATTGCCCAGCCCTAGTGCCGGGCCACCTTAAATTCCATCACACCTCCTCATCAACACCGTTGTTTTGCAAATGTGGCAATCAGCACAAGCAGCAAGTGGCCTGTTCACCCATCCCCAACCATGGCAGCTGAAGTCAGACATAAAATTCTCACAGCTGAGATCGTATCTACTGATATTTGTTCTTCAGTTTTTACATATTGACAGCAACATGTAAATTGAATAATTTATCTATGTTCAGTTATATTCTTGAATAAAAGCACACTTGTTTTGTTATACCTTTTGTGGAAGTGATTATTTGATATTTGGACTTCAGTCTTCACACATTATTCACTTCATGTCAACATTTTCTCATCTCTATAACATTAAACAGGCTTCTGTTTCAGTCATGTGTTCAACATTTCTTGCCTCACATTTCCTGTCAACCTACATTTACCCATATTGTTGTAGACGTGGACCATACATGAAATGTATGTATATCAAATAATGATATATTATTAACCCTATACAATTCCAAACAGCTAACTCCCAGATAAAAAGACTTCAGCTATGAGAATTTTCTGTCCAACTTCAGCTGCCTTGGTGGTGGAAGGATGAGCAGGCTACCTGCTGCCAGTGCTGATTGACACATTTGCAAAACAAAAATGCTGATGAGGAGGTGCAAGGGAATTTAAGGTGGCCCAGCATTATGAATATTTTCGTAGGCTTCAGGGATTCTAGTGATATATGAAAATGTGTATATATACTGTATATATTTGTAAATATACAGAGAGAGAGATAAATATCTATAAAGTAAAATAAAATAAAGTTATGTATCTATCTATCTATCTCTCTATCTCTCTAGCTCTAGACGAAGGACACTGATAAACAAAACATAAGTCTGAAACTTTAGTTGAACTTTTCTCTCTTATAGATAAAGGCACATAACTTATGAATTCTGATCTTTTAGTTCATGTGGTTATAATGGATAAGTTCTTTACCTGGTTATGAAACTTCTGTTGCCAGCAAGTGACACTCATTCACTCACAGCTAGTCTCTGTGCTGGCTTACCGGGTGCGAGTTGCTGCTCTGCACTTTCTTACTAGATATAGGAAGACTTATAACTCAGCTAGGGCTTATCCTTTACAATACAATACAATACAGTTTGTTTTTGTATAGCCCAAAATCACACAGGAAGTGCCGTAATGGGCTTTAACAAGCCCTGCCTCTTGACACTCACTACCCGACTGTATGAAGGCGGCCCCCTTTATAGTCACCAGACGTACTCCAAGTGCTTGCTAACGTTCTTCCGACGTCACTTCCTGGTGTGTCGGAAGTGCCACATGAGCACCCGGAAGCACCCAAATATCACAGGTCCCTGCATCCTTCCCTACCTTCAGATGGTTAACCACCTGTGTAATCTCATTGAGATTAGGTGGTTCACAGCTAATTGGAGGATCAGCCTCAAGAACCATGGACCTTTAGGTATCCAACGTCCTAGCCAGAGGAACTGCTTTAAACAGCTGCTTAAAGTAGCTAGCCAAGCGGGTCACAACTGTAGCGTCATCCGTTAAGACCTGTTACCTGACCTGACTGCAACTCTCCAAGGAATAGATTTGGATGTGTGTAATGCTTCAATTCCTCAGTAAGCAGCATGTGGGTCACTAGACCATAGAAGGTGTGTCACTTGCTCACAGATTCTTCTAGCAAAAGCCTCCTTATCTGCCCTCAGAGTCCCTGCAGCTGTGCTTCTCAGTTCCCAGTACAGTTGGAAGTTGAAATCAAGCCGTGTGATGCAACTCTTCATGATGATATCTAGGGTGCCCTGCGAGATGAAATGCATCCTTCTGGGAACACCGGCAGCACCAACAGAACCCTCAGCAACATTCTGGTTCTTGTTGACAGTTGACAGTCACACCTAAGTCTTAAGGTTCCTCACTCAAACTGTGTGCGCTAATGCAACCAAATACAGGTTTTGTTGATTATCACTTCTACTTAAATTGTGAATTAAAGTGGTGAATTAAATCATTGATACTTTAATTAAATTGTAAGAGAAAACATTTTTTTTTTTTTAATTGTTGAGCGGATGTGCCTTTAACATATGATGGTATAGGGGGTGATGGGTCAATTCCTCCTTGGAGATTCATGAACCATATTCTCCTAAATGCTGGATTATACTTGATGCATCTTGCACTGAATGCAAGGGGCATGTGACGAAAATATTTCTAACTACACGGCGCGTCTGAGGGGGAAATGTATATTCCAAATGCTGAATTTCAAGGAGAAGCTGGTTATACTTCCGCCAGAATGATGAACAAAGGGCTGAATATGATACAACCAGTCATCAAAATGCAAGGAAGACATTCAAAAATTTGAAATTCATCTGCAAATCATGTCAATCCCTTGTTATGAAGATATCTGTGACCCGTGGTATTCAGTTGTTAATAAACATTCATGCACAGGTGCCTGCCCGCTGTTTCCTTATGCTCACCAATGTCATGAAGTCTGTGTTTTAAGGTTGCAGGTGTATTACATGTTATTGTCATGTTACCAGGGTCCTCTGTTATTGACAGCAGACAGTGAACTTTGTTAAAATGGTATTGATAAATGCCATTTTGTTAGTTGTTGTTTCAGTCATTTTGGTGTGCACATATGTGTTCTGTTACCAATAAATTCATCAATGGGAGTTCAGCAATCTTTCAAGAAGCATGAAAAATAAGATTTAGCAAAATATTAATAATAGTCAATAATTATCTATATATATATATAATTCACTAAGCCGGAAGACAAGTAGCCACCCATGGAAAGCACGCCGGAAGGGGCGTGGATTCACTAAGCCGCCGACAAGTAAGACACCCATGGCGCACGCAGGAAGGAGCCACGCCCACCAACTCTAAGACCATTGGATACGACGACAACTCGAAGAGCCATGCCCACCAACTCGGACACGATGCCTCGGAAAACATGCCGTCATTTCTGTTTGTCTGTGCCACAGTCCACATGCAGCTCTGAGCCACGTTAACTTTTCATTAGTCAACCTCAGTGGAACCTTGGTTCACACAGAGGCAGCGCCAGAGAGAGACAGAGGCACACACAGGCAGCCCGAGAGAGAGAGCCACGCACACACAGGCAGCGTGACAGAGAGACAGAGGCACATACACGACAGAGAGAGCCGCGCAATCCTTTAAAACTAAGGTTAAAACACAATGAAGTCTTTAAAAACCAGTAAGCCCTGTGCCTCTTTTTCATTAGCGTGTCACCTGCTTCACCGCCCTGCAACAGTCGAGACGCTTTGTCAGCAGCTGACCTTCTCTGTGCCTGACTCCACTACTGTCAGTCGCCTGATTAAAAATGGTGAACTCCTGCAATGTTACTATCTTGGTTGGCTTTTAAATAAAGTTCGGATTTGTTCAAATGTTCCTTTTTCCCCCCTGTGCTTAAAACTCATTTTAAAAAAAGGTGTTTATACAACTGCTGCAATGTTACAGAGAGAGAGAGGGCTCCCGTGCTTCTAAGAGACAGAGGGGGAGGGGGCTCGCGGGCTGCTGAGAGAGAGAGAGGGGGGCTGGGGAGGCTCCCGGGCTGCTGTGAGAGAGAGCGAGAGAGCCTCACACATGCAGCTGAGCAGGGAGGCTGGGTTTTTTTCCCCCCTGTGTTTAAAACTCATTTAAAAAAATGAGCATGTTGCTCTCTCTAGAGTTCCATCTTTTCATTCACTTACTGGTATGCCTGCAGGAACATGTGCAGCGAGCAACACACACACACACACACACAAGAGAGAGCGCTGGATGCATAAGAATAATAATACTTCATTACATTGATATACCAGTGTTTTCAGTATTCAAAGCGCTATCCACACAGGGAGAAACCAGGAAGCGAACCCAAAATCTTCCACAGTCTCCTTACTGCAAAACAGCAGCACTACCACTGCGCTACAAGGCAGTTAAAGAATGCACCGGCCTCGATTTTGTTTTCACTTCTGTTTACAGCGATCGGATCGTAGCGTGCATTGTTGCAATGTTACTTTACTTGGTGGCTTATTACATTACGGATGTTTCACATGTTAATTTTTTTCCCTGTGCTTAAAAGACATTAAAAAAGTGTTTCTCAACTGTGACTCCGGAACAACTCCGTACACAAGCTATATTAAGCGTCAACAACGAAGACTCGCTACACCTTAATGAACAAGTGCTGAAACTTATCCCTACCGACGAAGTAGCTTTCACCAGCGTGGCCTCCATCGTCACTGACGATCCCGCTTTCAGTCACGGACAATTGTATGTTGCTCTCTCCAGAGGTCCATCTTTTCATTCACTCACAGTGGTATCCACAAACCCACCCCATTTGGACAACTGTGTCGTTCAGCAAGTGTTCACCCATCAATACATAATTATGCGGTGTATGTTACGCCGCAGGTTGGCTAGTAACTAATAATTCATTAGTCAACACCTAAGAACGCTATTGAAGACATTTAAAAGACAAATCATTAAAATAAATGTACTAATCCAGAAAAAAAAAAACATTTCCAGTAGAAAGGCTGTTGTTGCACTCAGTTTTAACCTATGTGATATGAATGATTAAAACTGTGAATGAAATAGTTTATCCTTTGAATTTTATCAAAAAAAAAGAAAGAAAAATCCCTTGCCTGTACTAACCAGCCCTTTAAATTGAGGGAGAATCTAATTTTCACAGTAGGTGTAATCCTATAAAACTTGTTACATGCACAGCTGTTCATGGCAGATTAAAACTGATTAAATGTTTTTTAAAAACTTGTAAAAAGTATTCAATGGCCATCTTTATCTGTTGTTTCCCCCATACAAAATGAACACAGTGTTGTTAAAATAGTGTACAGTGTCTTTAATAAGTATATCTTCTATAGGATATTCTTATCTACTGTGCTCCTCCATTCTTTTCCCCCACATGGGGCAGTTATTTCCACAGCTGAGCCTTTACTGTAGAAATGCGTACCCCTGTAATATGCTTGTAAAATGAATACTGTATATCTAAAATTGTTAAAAATGTATTTTAAAAGACTGTAGACAGTTTTCTATATTAATTTCATATTTAATGTGCCTCTCCATCCCATCCACTGGAGGGGACACTCATTTCCACAGCTGAGCCTTTGTCGTTGAAATGCTCTTCTGTTTACAAAATGAACTCTGGACAGCTAACATTGAGCTAAAACTATTTAAAAAGACTCTTGTCACTTTTTTCTTCACTGACCCCTTTTGTCCTATCCACTGGAAGGGACATTTATTACTCCAGCTAGAGCAGAGCCCCGTGTCTGCCACTTACAAAGTGAACACTAGACTGCTAAAATTCTTCAAAATGTATTGCTGGCTGGTTGTTTCAACCAAGAGGAAAAGAAGACCAAATTATACTGGATGGCCTTCTGACGCTGACATTCAGTGATACAAACTCAGAACTTGAATAAAGTACACTTTTCTTAATGGCAGTACATAGTGTGAAAGTTATGACATTCATTGACACAAATCATCAAGATGAATGGAAATGTACAAGGGAAGGATGCACTGCACAGAAGGAAAAGAATTAGGCGCACATATATGGAGGTTCGAAGGTTAAGAGACTGAATGATTAATAATTTAAGCATTTGATTATTTGGCACCTTAATCAAAGCTATTGTCACATCATTTTTTTCTTTTAGGGGCCACTGGCTCCATGAAGTGAATTTTTGTCTGGAGCCCTGCTCTGTAAACTGTGGGTTCTGGTTGTAGGCAGCCAAAGTTACAGCCAGGTTGACCTGTAAACTTGATGAAAAAAGAGGTGAGTTACGATGTATTTTTGAAAGAAGGAATAGAGGTCTTTCCATTGGTTTCTTGGTTGTACATAAGCCAATTCTTTTGGTTGACCATTGGTACAAAGTTCTGTACGTTAGTGTTACTCATCCTGAAGTAAATGGCCTTTATTTGCTCATACCTCTGGTCTGGTATCGATCATCTTATAAGATTAAGTGTGAAGACTGTATTCTGGTAAGAGGCACTGCCATGGAAACAAGACTTTTTAGCTGGCAATAACAGTGTTTGGCAGCAGCTTTTTAATGTCAGGACTTGTATTCTAGCCATAGCAGAAAAAAGGATAATACCAGTCTGTCCTTCACTACATCCATATAACTACCTGTGAAAGTACTGCACAGATATTCTAACAGCTGAGTCACAGGTTTAGCTGTCTGCACACAAACTTCTACCCCTGAAAGAACTTAACGTAAATGAACATAGTTTGTGATATTAACACATTAAGTCATTGCCAAATGCCCCTAAACAACAAGGCATCTTCAACTAAGTAATACTCAAACTTTACTTCAATCATTACTTCTGTTTATTTGCAGAAACACCTGTCAAATGTTAGTTATGGAAAATAGAGAATCTTAATGATTCAAATCAGGGTCGCACGGAAAGCTTTAGTCTTCTCATGCCAGGTATAATGCTTGCAAGCATAGGGACAGTAAATGGCAGAGAATTATTTTCTGTTTCTGGCAGTGGTGATGTCTCTCTAAAAGTGCTTTTTAAACTCTGGTCTTTTATAGGGTGCATTTGAATGCTACTTTATATAAGATGGCGCATCAGCTGAAATTGGACTATTTAATAGTTTCAATGGCCTGGTTGATTGTTTAAGTTACTATTAGCTAACCAAAAAACATGTTAACCTTAAAGTCCAAAGTCCTCATTATATGTCCAGTAGTGGAGGAAGTACTCAAACGATCTACTCTGGTCAAAGTAGAAGTACCCAATTGACATTTCTATTTAAGTAAATGTAAGAAAGTACTTACTTAAAAATATACTTAAAGTATTAAAGTAAAAGTGCTTGTCCAATGTATCACCTGATTCAACAGTACAGTATAATATAATGTTAGGTGTGCTTACTAAATGCATATTGAGTTAAATGCAAAAATAGTACAGGTGGTACCATTTTAACTAAGAACAATTCAGATTATGCTGCTGACAAAGCCAGAGTAAGACCCCCAGGGTGTCCAAACTCAAAAGGCTCTTCCCCCAACCCCATTGCTATCCTTATTATTGAACATTACATATGTCAAATAAAATTGGGGACAGGCATTGAAGAAGAGGAAAAAAAAAAAAACTCTAAAATTCCATAACAGGTCAATTCAATCTGTTTTTGTTAATTACAGAGTCAGCACCAAAATAAATTCAGCAGGTAGGGCACTGGATTTTCACAGGGGCTGATACATGATTACAGTTTTAAAAAAAAAAAAAAAAAAAAAAGCCCAAAGTATTTTCAATTCACAGCAAATTTGTCTGAGAGTGCATAAGCATCAAAGATGAGTGAAAACAGACCTTTGTCATACAGAATACAATCTTGCAGGTTTGTGTTGCTCAAACATGTGCCTCTAACAGACATAAAGAAAATAAACACACAGCACTCAATATACAGCACTGTGCAAAACAGAACATTATGGGGAAAAAAAAGAAAAACGTAAAAAAAAAATAGTTCAGTCTACCACTGCATGCCACTTTAGTAAGCTCTTGATACTTTGCTATCTAAAGTAAAACTATACCAGGCTGATGTGTGATTTTGATTAAAACCACTGAACTAACCTTTTGAAGAAGTGAACTTGAAGAGTCTATAAACTGAACCTCAACTGAGCAAGCTCAATAAAGTTTAAACATTTAAGGTAATGTAACCCTCAGTAATAACTTATCCATTTCATATACAACATGTAAATAAATATAATGTATTCTTTGCACCTAAGTAGCAGATATAGATTCAGTTTATGCCATAAAGGCAAACAAACACGCAATGAGGAACTAACTAATTGACTTGACTACTGAAACTTCATTTAGTATAAAACACTGCCACAGCACTCTATATAGGGACATGCAAAGTATTCAATCCCCTTGAAAATGGTTTACTTTGACTTTGGAAATGTATTGTTACAGCATAAGAGTTCACATTAAAAATACTGAATGGATAAATATGTGTACTAACATTTTGTCATGCAGTAAATTATGCTGACTTTCAAGCGGTTTGAATACTTTTGTATGCCTGTACATATCCTCACTCTATTGACTCACCTGTCACAAAAGTCTGAAAGACACTAAATCCTTGAGCCATACCTTCTATTTTCACTTAGACATTTCAAACTTGTGCCATGATCCCTTCATTTTATAAGCCTATCTGTCATTTCCTCCTCTGTCCCAGTTTCTCATATGTATCTTTGCTTCTTAGTTTGATTTTTTTCCACTGGTTGTGAGATGGAAGGTGGGAATACTTATTTATATTTTAGCACCAATGAAACTAAAGCTGTCTGTGATGCACCAATGGCGTTCTTTCACATATTTCACTTTTCCAAACAATATGATCAATAGCAGGCAGTTCATCACTTTATACAGAATTCGCACTTGGACAAACTTGGTTGATTTTACCATACAATTATGTGGTGATTGCGGTGGGCTGGCGCCCTGCCTGGGGATTTGTTCCTGACTTGCGCTGTGTGTTGGCTGGGATTGGCTCCAGCAGACCCCCGTGACCCTGTGTTAGGATATAGCGGGTTGGATAATGGATGGACGGATGGATTATATGGTGAACCATCACATACATGTCCTTGACCCAATAAGAAACACTAATGTAAATGGAAGAGGCTGACTGCATCCTGCATCCATTTTAGCACACCTGTGGAGCTCCACTAAATCGATTCATTCATTTCCCATGATTCACTGAAAAGGGTTGTTTAAAAAGAACAAAACATCCTTGTGGCTGTAAAATGTAGTGGAGTAGAAAGTCAGGATATTTGCTATAAAATGTAGGGAAGTAGAAGTCTAAAGTATCCATAGTTAAATCTACTTATGCACTGAAAAATGTACTTAAATACAGTAACGAAGAAATTTTACTTCAGTACTCTCCACCACTGTTCACATCTTCTTGCAATCCTTTGCGCACTGATTGGATTATCCAAGCTTAAAAATACACATTCTGATGGTAATAAAGCCGTCTTGCATTTTCTTTTACATTTGCTTATGCCCCAATATCCAACATTCTTTTATTATACACTAGACAAAGAGCCCGTTTCAACAACGTAAGATGAAACGGGCACGAGTGGAATAGTAATAAGTATAAGCACCACAAACCTGATATAGGTGTATTGAATGAATACGTAATTAGGCCTTGAGCTGTAGTCGAAATCGCCTTTCAGGCCTCTAGAGCTTTAATCAAAATCGCCTTTCTCTTTGAATTTTTGCGGCTGTAAATCCGCCACCTCCTGCGATGTTGGGGTTGGATGTCGGTCAAAGTCGCCTTTCTCTTTGAATTTTCGCGGCCGTAAATCCGCCGCCTGCCACGATGTCGGTCTCATAAGGTTTTTAGGGCAGCTGCACAGAAGGCGACTGCATATTCGGCTTCGGACATGCGTAGAAGGCAACTGCGCATTCGGCTTCAGACAGACGTGAGTGAGTGAGTGAGTGAGTGAGTGAGTGAGTGAGTGAGTCTGACTGACTGACTGACTGACTGACTGAATTAATCAATCACCTGGCTGCTGTTCCAGTAATAGAACACATCAATTGCACAAATGCAGACATTGTCAGATTTACCTTATGAGCTCTCTAATCTGGTTAAAATCTAAGATACATAGTTTATGACTCATAGTATTTACTTTGTAAGTAATATTTAGTGAACTGCAATTTTTTTTCATTCTTGTTACAAGCAGAAGCAGAATACATTATCTAGAGATTTGTGTTTTTAAGCAATCAATTGTTTTTTAATGAGTCTGTGTGGTTTTATTTTTGTTTATTTTTGCTTGTTTATTTTAGAACAATTCCCCCAGAACAGCGGGCAGCTTTTGAAGAGATATCTTCGGAAATTGCAGAGCTTGAAAAATTAATGAATAAAGAATCGCAGGAAGTGGTGAGTACAATCTTTTTCTGCATCACTGTACACTAAATATGCTGCTGTTTGGAAAGATTTTCTATATTAAGTACTAATCATCAGTGTTGGGTAGGATATTCTATAAAAGTATCTAGTTACTGAATGCTGAATCTACAGTCCTTAATGTATTCAGATTTTTATTCTGAGTGAATACTCAAATTGTGTAACTTATTCAAACTTGTGTTTCTGGAACTGATTAAGCCAGAATTGTGTGATCCATGCGATCAAAGTTGCAGATAGCTTGTTAATCTTGTTTTTCGGAACAGGATCAGTACCTCCTTCTTCCAGAATGAAAGATTTAGCAAAATCCAGCTCAGTGCTCTGAAGCTAACCTGAAAAACAGTGGGTTTAATGTAAAGAATTAAAGCTTTGATGCCACAGCATCGCATCCAACCATAAAATCAAAGTTTGTAAATGTCCTGTCAGAAATGCTGATCCAAGATGCACTATTTAATAAGCAGAAAAAGCTGATAAAATGTTGAAAATATTGTGTCTCTTCATGAAAGAGCAGTTGACATAGAAGCATAATTCCTTCACCAAATTCTATAATTTGACCAAGATTCGACATTCTGACATGGCCAGAGGAATGTCTGCATCAACGTTGTTCTTCTGCATTCAGGGCTTTAATTTATCTGAGCAAAATGTGACTTGTTCAGAAATAACACATTGTGGTTCTGAGCACACAACATGGACATTTCCTTTTTTTAAGGCCAGTATTTTTAGCAAATTTTAACACATATTGGCTAAGTAATCACAAATGTGTACCTAAGCAGCATCTGCACACAAACATACACAGGCTGTTTTCCCAAAACAGAAATAACCATCATCAAAGAAGAATTCCACAGATACACAGGTATGGCAAACAAATTTAAACAAATGTGGCATTTATGAATAATAATAACTGATAATAGACTCGCTGGTGGAACAAGCTGCGCACCTTTATCCCATCTGCGGAGTTCGTCACCATTTAAAGGAATGGCTCTGACTACTCCCCTCTTCAACCGGTACTTATACCTGATATGCTTATTAATGCAATTTTGATTTCAGGTTTTTTTTTATATAATTAATATTGCAAAAATTGAATACACTGCTTTCTTGAGGGCATATACTTTAAAGCAGTGGTCCCCAACCTTTTTGACAGCAAGGACCATTTTATTAGATGCAAATTTTTCCACGGACCTTTGGGGGGGTCAGTTTTATACACAATTTACATAACATTTCTATTATTATTAAGTTATTAAGCAGTTCGCATACGTTTTCAACCCAAGATTTTTCTTCTTTTTTTGCGTATAACAAAGACATACAGTATGCTTTGCATTTGCCATTCCTACAGATTGCACATCACAAACATTAACACTGCTATCTTTTTTCGTGTCTACCGTTTCTATAGGAGGGTGACAATGAGTTAAATTCCAATGGATGTTTTTCAAATGTTGACAAGCAATAAGCAAAAGGTATCACTGAACACCACAGAAAACAAAAACAACAACAAAAAAAACATTACGAGGAAAGTTCGAAGAAAGAGATTTTTTTTTTATTTTTTTTTTTTTACAATGTTTCTGTTTGAACGTTGCGCAAATGTGCACAAGTGAGCTGCGACCACAGATCTAACTGCTCTGTGGATGATTCGTTCAAGCATTTCAAGGTCACTTCGTTGTAATGAAAGCATCTGCTGAATGTACTTCGTAGTAACGTGATTTCTATAGACTCGTGTCATATGGGGAAACTGTCGGGACCATAAAAATACTTTATTGTAATACAGTAATCCCTCCTCCATTGCGGAGGTTGCGTTCCAGAACCCCCCGCGAAAGGTGAAAATCCGCGAAGTAGAAACCATATGTTTATATGGTTATTTTTATATTGTCATGCTTGGGTCACAGATTTGCACAGAAACACAGGAACATTATTCAAACACTGCAAACAAACATTTGTCTCTTTTTCAAAAGTTTAAACTGTACTCCATGACCAGACAGAGATGACAGTTCCGTCTCACAATTAAAAGAATGCAAACATATCTTCCTCTTCAAAGGAGTGCACGTCAGGAGCACAGAATGTCAGAAAGATAGAGAGAAAAGCAAACAAATCAATAGGGCTGTTTGGCTTTTAAGTATGCGAAGCACCGCGGCACAAAGCTGTTGAAGGCAGCAGCTCACACCCCCTCCGTCAGGAGCAGGGAGAGAGAGAGACAGAGAAAAACAAACAGTCAAAAATCAATACGTGCCCTTCGAGCTTTTAAGTATGCGAAGCACCGTGCAGCATGTCGCTTCACGAAGCAGCTGCATAGAAGGGAGCAACATGAAGATAATCTTTCAGCATTTTTAGACGAGCGTCCGTATCGTCTAGGTGTGCGAACAGCCCCCCTGCTCAATCCCCCTACGTCAGGATCAGAGAATGTCAGAGCAAGAGAGAGAGAGAGAGAGAGAAAAGTACGTTGGGTAGCTTCTCAGCCATCTGCCAATAGCGTCCCTTGTATGAAATCAACTGGGCAAACCAACTGAGGAAGTATGTACCAGAAATTAAAAGACCCATTGTCCGCAGAAATCTGCGAACCAGCAAAAAATCCGCGATATATATTTAAATATGCTTACATATAAAATCCGCGATAGAGTGAAGCCGCGAAAGGCGAAGCGCGATATAGCGAGGGATTACTGTACTCTCTCACCTCGGTCTCTCTCCTCTCTCTGCGCCGCTGCAAAGCCCTGCCCGCCAAGCGTTCTGAAAATTCTGAGTGAGTCTCCGTTGCCAGCAGTTCTCTCGCGGCCCGGTTGTCAGACGGCTGCGGCCCAGTAGCGGGCCGCGGACCGGGGGTTGGGGACCCCTGCTGTAAAGTATTCAAGTAACATCGGCAGGGGTATATTTTGTACAATGCAACAATTTACCACACAAAGTTTACATGGGATTAACTGTTTTACACATTCATTTTTTCAGGGCTGTTCCTTCACAATATCTCCCTTTCCTTGGCAGCTACTGCTCCTCTTTTATCGGATGTGCTTATAATCTTCATGCGCTGCCGCCATCACGTCTTGAAGGTTGTCCTCTGTTTTTCAGACTTGTAGTCCTTGGTTGATCAACTTTTCAGTGCTTGACTCATAAGGGCTTGTAAATTTTGCTGTGAACATGCTTTAATCCAGATCAACCTAATCTAGCCAATTGAAATCCATTGTTCTGGTGAAGGCTAATCCAGTGGTGCGAAATTATGCTAAAGCAACCCGGAATTCGTTCTGTGATCCAGGAGCAACTAACCTCTCTTTCTAGAACATATCCCAGATGGCATTCTCTGCATTGTATAACCGTGTCTAATCTTTTCAAATAAAGTCAACTACAGATCACTGTTCAAATTCCCTTTTAACATTATTACCCGTTACAAGGTGCAATTAGGCTCAACAGGCTAAAAAGCAAACAGAACAGCCAGATTCAGCAGGGTGTCACAAAACTGCAACTGTAGTGCTAATGTTCAAAACATGCAATAGTTATTTAACTGTTACTCATTAACACACAAACAAATATAAAGCAACAACAAACACTTTTAGAAAACTTGGTAAAGAGAACAAGATTTATGTAAGAGTTTAGCTCACCTAAAAAGCAAACAGAAACCACCAGAATCAGCGGCATGTTGCAAATTGTTTTACACCTACAGCGCTGCACTTCCAGCACAAAAAAGAGAGATAGAAAGGAAGACTAGCGCTTTCTCTAATAGAAAACATTTAGAACACCATCTACCAATGCTTGAACATTAAATAAACCAGCTAACCACACACAGCACAAGTAGTGAACAAGCAATGCGTGAGGTGAACAATGCTCAAATAATGGGCAATGTAGTACAGAAACTAAGGATCTGTGAAATGTCAGGAGGCTACAACTAGGCTATGCCATTACCTGCATATTACTTCATTGGTGTGCCTTCAGCATAGTACTCGGCACATGGCAAATTCAAGTTTTACATTTTGAAACTTTCTGGATTTTTTTTTCTAATATTTTCAATCCATGGCTGATTAAATTTGTAGATAAGATGTAGTTTAAAAGAATTCAGTATTCACTTTCATAAAGTAACTGTTTCATTGAATCCATCTTTAAAAACACAAGCTGACTCCAGAATACTTGCTTTTGTATTTTGAATACATAATACTGTTAATTGTACTGTATTCCAATACAGTCCAGCTCTGCTAATTATTAACTGATATCTTGGAATATATTCTTGGATTTTGTCATTTTTTTAATGATTATTTTATATTTGTTATGGGCTGAGTCCTTTAAATAATGTTGTGGAAATGTACAGCATAAGTGCTGATATCCAAGTTGTTTTACCTGGTCCATCTTTGTAGTAACTAGCTAGCTAAATGATTTGTCAATTTAATTAGTTACACATGTCTAAATTAGTCTGATAACAAACTGATCCATTTTTGGACTAGGCAAGTTTATGAACATGCAACACTCATTCATATTGGATGAATTTAATGTTGTCCCTCAACCTAAACTACAGATATTTGGGATACAAGCGGAAAACCACTCTGGCTACAGACCTCCAGCAGCAGAACCCTGTGTGGCTGCTTCAGTCACAGGATCCACAGCCAGACCCTTCTCTTTTAGCTTGCACATTCAACATATACCAGTCTAGGGTCAAGATTCAAACTTTGCCTAACAGAGCTGTGAGATGAGCTCGCTAACTTTGCAGAAATGTGTAAATAAAGGTACTGAAAAAAATGTATTTGACAAAGTGTCACCCATCAGAATGGGAGCAGTTTAAAGGAACTGATATGATGATTTTGCGTGCATAATAATAGTAATATTTATTAAAAGACAATACAACAATTTTTAACGAAAAAATTGTTTTACTGTAGCAAGAATAATTTTGCCTGTGGTGGGCTGGTGCCCTGCCTGGGGTTTGTTTCCTGCCTTGCGCCCTGTGTTGGCTGGGATTGGCTTCAGCAGACCCCCGTGTCCCTTTAGTTAGGATATAGAGGGTTGGATAATGGGTGGATGGAAGAATGATTTTGCTGCAGTTTGATCACAGCAGTTCTTTAGATCTAGTTACATGCTAGGAACTAAAAATATTGTTGAATATGATGAAAGTTTTTAACAAGAGGTGTAGTAAGTGTTCACTACCTTATTACTGAAATGTACTGAAAAGTACTTTCAAAGAAAAAACTGTAAAAAGTTTCTGAAGTGTTTACAATTTTATTAACTCAGGTTTTAAAAAATCTAGATCTTGCCTGTTGGCACATTTGTCAGTTACTTTCAGTCTAAATTTTGCTTTGTTTCAATGTATGTTATTATAACTTGTTTTATCATGTGGGTTTTTTTGTAATAAATATAAGTAAAGATTTATATAGCAAAATGATTACAATATATTATCAAATATAAAAAGTATTGGGAAAATAAAGAAGAAAACTAAGATTATTAAATACAGCACTCTGGGTAAAGGATTCTCATTGTTCCTAGTAAATCTTACCAGACTGGTCACAGAGTCTAAGAAAGGTACTAGTCAAGTTTTTAAAATTACATTTTTTATTATTGGAACAATTTTTAAAGTACGTGCAACGGGTGCTTTGCATTATGAAAAAGAGAAAATTAAATGTCCAGAAAAATAAAAAAGACAATGAAAAAATAAAGCAAGAAGTGTTTGCAATGTCCAAAGACAATTAATACAACAGTCGATAAATATTTTCAGAAATACAAGTAAAATCCCACCCATTTATTACCCTTCAACACTGGTTAATTAGTACAGTACTGGAAAGTAACAAGAAAAATGAAAGATAAGGCTTTAGCAGTCAAAAAGTCAAACAGGAAAAAAAACGACTCAAGAAACATCACAACTGACTTGACTGGCTAACATTACCATAAAAACAGCCAGCCTTTTTAACTTATTGTCTTGCACAAATATACTGATCTCTGACCTGCTTTTCCACCCCTTTCTACTGAACTCCCTCTGGGAGCTTCCCCCCTAATGACTAGCCAAGATATCCAATACTCCTGTGGCTGTTTCATTCCACATCATGAGGGATCTCCCCTAATTATAACAAAAAGACACAAACAATAAACAGTGATTTTAAAAATGCTTCTCAATTGAAAAAAACAAAACCATGTACCTTTAAATGATCACAGAAATTGTGTTAAATAAACTTAACAGTAGCAGAACATAAAACTAAACAACAGCTGCATTAACAGGACATGCTTGTAGAAGGCCTATCATCCTAAATTACAAATGTCTGAGTTGTGGTGAAATTGATAATACTTGGAGAAAACACATGTGAATACAGAGAGAGCTTGAAAATTCCTTTTTAACAATGAATAGGTTGCCAGTTGAACCAAGCTTCCAACTCCCAAAGTTATAGTACAGGCTATATTTTGATTGGAGATTCCACTGCTAATGGTGTGGTAAAAGTGTGCAGTTTAATAGTATAGTTTTGAAGATGATCCACTACTACATTATATATACATGATAAAAAGATGGCGCCGACTGTTGAGGCACGCCGTCAGCCACTCTGGCTTTTGTGTTTCTTGTTACTCCTGCTTTTTTCTCGGCTTACTTACTCCTGTGATGCTCTTCCTGACTCGATCATTCGTTATGATCGCTTCACCCTTTTGGCTCTTCGAACGAGTGCGGGGGTTTCTCGACATTTGACTCCGGAGTTCAGTCAAACCTTTGGCCGACTGTTTGAGGAAGTCCCGGCCTTCCTCGTCACTGTCCACGGCTTGGCCGGTCGCCGATGGAAACGCCGCCGCCGTGGGAAGCGTGGAGGCACCAGGGCTCGGCTCCGAGCCTCCCGGATCCTCTCTAGGAACAACTCTCCTGGCTCCCAACATGAGTCAATGCTCCCGAAATGCCTCTTGCCCTCGGATGCTCCGGTACACTTCCCTGCCTCGCTCCGTCACCGCCGCCGGGGAGTGAACTTTAACAACCCACGCCGCATCACGACAATGTCAGCCGCCACGGCTGGTGCGTCTTTGTTAACGTCGTCCCAGCCGGTTCGTTTTTCACATCCCCGGCTGGATTTATTTTGTGGAATGAATTCTAAGCTGCGTAAAGTGGATTTTAATGTTCTGCGTCCTGTACAGAGATTTACTTCACAGTCATTGGTTAAATTTGAACTATTTAACTCCCAATCTATCAGCAATAAATCCATACTGATTGAAGAACACATCAGGGAAAAAGGACTTGACTTCATGTGTCTGACAGAAACCTGGCACCAGTCAGAGGTTTACTCTGCCTTAAATGAAGCCTGTCCACTTGGCTACAGTTACTTGGAGGCAGCTCGCAGCACTGGGCGTGGTGGTGGAATAGCTGTTATCCACCGTCAGGACCTGGGGTTGTCCCCTATCTCGATACCTGCAATATCTTCCTGTGAGTGCCTTGCATTTAAATGTAAGCCCCCGTTTCCCCTGACTGTTCTCCTTATCTATCGACCTCCAAAACCCAATTCTGCCTTTATTCCGGAAATTACTGATCTTCTCACAACACTCTGTGCTACTTCTGCCAACATCATAATCTTAGGAGATATAAATATTCATGTTGACAATCCCACAGGTTATCTCACTGCTGATTTCCTTGAGCTGCTAGATTCTCTCAACCTACAACAACATGTTGATGTTCCCACACATTCTAGGGGTCACACTCTTGACTTGGTCATTTCAAACTGTGCCCCAATCAGGAATCTACAGGTATTTGATCTTGGTATTTCAGACCACAAAGTTGTGTCATTGGAGCTGCCCTTTTTCTCCTCCCGTATCAAACCAAAACGACAGATCTACTTCAGAAATCTGAAGAATATCAATGTGGATGCCTTGGCCTTGGACCTTACATTTCTCTCCTCTGACTTTATCAGCTCCCTCTCTGTTGCTGACCTTGTGGATTTTTACAACCAGTCCCTGAGCAGTCTCCTGGACTTCCACGCCCCTTTAACATCTAGGTCCGTCTCATTCTCGTGCTCAGCACCTTGGTATACCTGCGAGCTGCGAAAAATGAAGGCGGCTGGGCGTGTCCTTGAGCGGCGGCTCAAGGCCTCTGGGCTGACTGTCCATAAACAGGCTTACAGAGAACACATGAGAGCGTATGCAGAAGCTCTGAAGGTTGCACGGTCCAAGTTTTATTCCACCATCATCAGAAATGGCTCCAGCAACCCTAAAAAACTTTTTTCAACCATAAATCATCTTGTCAAACCTCCTTTACCTGCCCATTCTGAGACCACTGATGACAGATGCAACATGTATATCAACTTTTTTAAACAAAAAGTTGATAATATCCGTTTACACCTCTCTACCAAGGATATCTTGCCCTTCCCAACTGTTGACTCATTGTCTGAGACCGTCCATCCTCTTTGCTCTTTCTCTGTTGCCACACGGGAAGAGGTGGAGGATGTCATCAGGAAAATGAAACCGTCTACTAGTTCCCTGGACCCTTTCCCCTCACCCTTGCTGAGGGCCAACATTTCTGCCATCTCTCCACTTATCACCAGGATAATAAATCAGTCCCTCCTGGCTGGCCATATTCCTTCTGCACTAAAAACTGCTGTCATCAGACCTCTACTGAAAAAATCCACCTTGGATCCTGAAGTTCTCTCCAATTATAGGCCCATCTCCAATCTTCCATTTCTCTCCAAAGTCCTGGAAAAAATAGTTGCAGCACAACTTCACGATCATCTCAAACTGAACAATCTGTTTGAAAAGTTTCAGTCTGGTTTTCGCCCTGGCCATAGCACTGAAACAGCCCTGGTCAGGGTCACCAATGATCTTCTGATGACGGCAGATACTGGTTCACCTTCACTACTTATCCTCCTTGACCTGACAGCTGCTTTTGACACAATAGACCATAACATCCTTCTTCACCGCCTGCAATACACTATTGGACTCTCAGGAATTGTTCTAAATTGGTTTACATCATACCTGACTGGCAGAACTGAGCATGTCGCCCTTGGCAGCGCAAAGTCCCACACCCACAACGTCGCCTGTGGTGTTCCACAGGGCTCTGTGCTGGGCCCTATCCTTTTTACTATCTACATGCTCCCCCTTGGAACTGTCATTGGCAGACATGGTTTATCGTTCCATTGCTATGCCGATGACACTCAGCTTTACCTCAGGACTACTCCCACCTCCTCTACTGCTCCTCTGCCAACATCTACATTGTCTACCTGCCTGGAGGAGATAGAGGCTTGGATGAGGCTCAATTTTCTTCAGTTGAACAGATCCAAAACAGAAGCCATCTTAGTTGGTACATCACATCATCTTCGCTCTTCTACCATCACCAGTATTACTTTCTCTGGCCAAAATATTCCTCTTTCCACATCTGTTACTAATTTGGGTGTTAGAATGGACTCCCAACTTACTTTTGATACACACATCAAATATCTCTGTAAGTCATCTTTTTACCATCTCAAGAACATCGCCAAACTCCGCCCATTACTCACCCTGGCAGATGTAGAGAAGCTCGTCCATGCCTTTGTCTCTTCCAGGCTGGATTACTGTAATGCACTCCTCATTGGGATTCCTGGCAAGAGTATCCAGAGACTCCAGTATATTCAGAACAGCGCTGCCAGGATCCTGATGAGGGTGCGAAAGCATGATCACATCACCCCAATCCTGAAAACCCTTCACTGGCTCCCTGTTTCATTCAGAATAGAGTACAAGGTCTCCCTTCTTACCCATCAGTGCATTTATGGACATGCCCCTCTTTATCTACAGGAACTCCTTACCCCCCATAACTCCTTACGTTCCCTCCGCTCTGTACTCACTAACACTCTTCAAGTCCCCAGAACTAAGCTCAGCAGCATGGGTGACAGGGCGTTTTCATCGGTGGCGCCGAGGCTGTGGAATGCCCTCCCTGATTACCTGAGAGCCCCACAGTCGACTGAGGCCTTTAAGCGAAACCTAAAAACTCATCTTTTTAGAAAGTCATTTTGTTAAAGTATTTTATAGACTCTTCTGTTCTTTTTTTTATTTTATTATTCTATTTTTACTCTGTAGCACTTTGGGATTGCTAAAATATAAAGTGCAATATAAATAAAATTTATTATTATTATTATTATTATTACATTGGAAACTAGTGTAGACCAGAAAAAATAGATAATTTGGTAAGATGATTTGCTTCAAGTGCAAAATCAGACAGTAGTACCAAATGTACATATGAAAATGCATTTTTCAGTAATGCTTTCATATTGTTTGCTTGAAAGCTACAAGAGCTGGTGATGTTAAAAAAAGTGTTGTAGTACAAACTTTATCTTAAATGTGAAGACCTGATATATAAATAAGTTGTTAAACTAGTTTCCTGTTCACCTCTGAGAATCCATTTCAATTTTCATACAGCATTTATGCAGCATTAGCAATATTTTGGATTTACTTTTCATTTACAGTCTGTCTGTTGTCAAATTCATTGCATTTATTTGTGTTTCTGTAGTGGGATAACAAAAATAGTTGCATGTTCTACCTAAAAAACTATGCCATTTTTTTATTATATTATTTAAGTGTATTTAATTATCTGCATTTGATACTGTCATGTCATTACATTTCTAAATGAGTTGCCATTTTGTGAAGTCTGAGCTTCTGTTGCCTTCCATCCATGCATAATTTTGTTTGGAGGTTTATGAGAAATATTAATTTTGCTGCTGATTGACTGCATGATTTGGACAAGAATGAATATTAGCTTAAAAAAAATGTGTTAACATAAAATGAGAAAGCACCTGTTGTCATTATGCCTGACCATTTGCATGAACAGATAGGCTTCCAGAGAGTTGATTCAGTTGAAATTTGGTATATTTATTCTTTAAGGATTTTGTCAGGAAAGTTTTTTTTTTTTTTTTTTTTTTTTTTTTTTTTTTTGCAACGTCACTCGGTGTATTTCTTTTAAAAACCACAATTGTCCACAAACTATCCCCAACCAACAACTTACAATAGTAAATCAATTGATGTAATAAGTTGCCTATGACAGTTATTGCAGCCACCTCTTATTTTGTGATATTGTAACATGCTGTCAAAAAACATACATTTCATATACTGTACTCTACTAATATATGGTACAAGTAATTATTATATATTATGAGTTATTTCAAAATTAAAATATAGGTACAGAAATGTTTAATAAATATGTTTGTCTTTGAAATAAATAAACCAAGTATAATAATGCTTCATCTTTCAAAACAGCCTCTGAAAGCAACTAAATGTTGCATCATGCATGCCATACACACATTTTCTACTGGTAAGTTGTTTCTATATAAAAACTAGATGGGAGATCAGTGCTGTGAAACTGGGTAACAAAGCTTTCTCTGAATTGTTCAACCTAGTTGTTTCCACTTGAAAGGATGTTCATATGAAATTTCCCAATGCAAAGCTTATATTCTTCTTATATGCCATAGTGTGTAAACAAGAACAACTAGCTATGATCCTTTTGTGCACATGTGTATATCCATGAAACAGACTGAATATTGTGGTCACACACCCAGATATAGAACTACTGAAATCATTAAATGAACAACTTTGTGTTCAAAAATTGATGCAAAATGCAAATATCGTAAACAACTATTAAAATTGTTTTTGAATAATGTATGTATGTATGTATGTATGTATGTGTGTGTTAAGCTCCTTCAAGCCAATTTCGTGATTTACAATGCAGAAAAGGTTCACACTTGCTGTCCCAGTTCATGACTTCACAAAAAACCTGCTGCCTACCAGTCTTTAAATTAGCCTGCTGTATTAAAGAAACTCTTATTTAGCCTATGAAGCATTTATCCCTGTTTTAGTGGGAACAGCAATATTATAGTACATTTTATTATCTTAAAGTTGGTTTCTCTTACTATTATTTAGTGGTTGACTCGCTAGAAGTGAATTACATTATATAATAAAATTACAATATAGTAAGAATGTGTATAGTTAGTATCTGAAACAGCATAAAACTCATTGGTTCATGTTTGTTTAAAGCAGAATAGTAAAGATGCTTAGCCATGTTATCCAATTCATCTTTTTGTGCTCTTCAACGACATTCCATTTTGTTACACAAGTGAGCTGTTACTGGGAATTTTTTAAATGCTTAGCAGAGTGTTTGTACATATGTTAATAATTTTTTAAAAATGTCTACCACTTTCTCCTATTTCAAATAAAACAGTGTGAATTTTTTTTCTCATTTGAGACAATTTTGATATATGTGAAGTTTTTGTTGTAACAGCAAATTCTTCTAGATCAGAGCAAATTCCATTCAGAAGACTATCATTACTGTGTTATTACACCATAATACTGTGGCAATGTAATTAGTACCATACTGTGTATGATGATTACTTGTAGTTTTTGTTTGTTAACTGATCATTTATTTTTTAATTTACATAGTATAATTCATGCCATGCTTAAGATGACTATTTGCGTTATATGTTTGTATTAATAAGGGTATATTTTCATTTTGAATAGAAAGCTACTATTTTAATAATTGTAAAATATGATTTAGCTAACTTTATTTAGTAAATTATTAAGTGGTTATTATTTCATTATTTTTAGCCATACAATTCTTTGAGATGTATTCTTTATCCCTACATTAGTACCATTATATATATATATATATATATATATATATATATATATATATATATATATATATATATACATACATATTTATTATGCATTTTCATAAGAAAACTATTTTTAAACATAGCATTCTGTATTGAAAAATGTTTGTTTTACTTCGTTTAAATTATTTGTAACTAAACATTTGTAAAATGCAGACATTCTGAAAAAAATTGTACTTTAATGTCTGTTGGATGGCACAAATATATATATTTTTTTCATTTAAGGGTTTGGTGAATGAGCAGATTGCAAAATCACGAGTCAAGGTAGCTGAGCAGACCAAGCAGCTGGTAAGGAGAGTTCACTCAATAAATAAATATTTTTTTTTTTGTCTTTCCTGGTGATTAGCAATAAAGTGCCATTTATATACTGAACATAGTGTGGCAAAATCATTGTATAACTGTAAAATTATGATTAGTAAATTAACTGTTAAGTTGGTATTTCTTGTGATGGGGTGTGGCGTTGTAGTTGGTCTTGCTGAAGCCAGACATACATCAGGAGACAAACACAAGTGAATTTTGCTTAAAGCTGCAGTAATTTAAAACTGCAAAGATTAGTAGTGCTCTCGGTAACCTGGGAGAGAGCAAATTTATGATTATGATAAACTATCTACCACTGTGTGCAGAGAGTATATTGCACATTTTAGAAATTAACATAACCTGTTGCAAGGGAACAGCACTCATTACAATGTAAAAATTAATTATTAGGCTTCAGTTGCATTGTGCTTCTGAGCTCCTAAATTGACAGCAGCAATTTTAGCTTTTTTATTTTCTTTCTGCATCAAGTCTTTTGATCAGTGTCTTTTTGCTCTCTCCCTGAAACCCCAGTGGTTTAAACTTCATGGACTGGATGTGTTGGGGGAGTATGTGTTAGGAGAAAGCCCTCTGGGTGTAGACTTTCCAGGGCAGACTTTTGTCTCTATTCACAACAAACATTTTAATGGATTGTCTTCAGATGTGTATCTGGCCCCACAAGCTTATGCTGTAGTAAATAGGTGTATTTGAAATTCCTGGTTTTCATTCTTTCTTGTGAAATCTTTGTTTAAAGATTCTGTGGCATGTACTGTACTAGTACATGGTATGCTGGCTTTTCTGCTATGTTCTAGCTTCAAGTTGTTTTAAAAGCTTAGGTGTCAATGTGCATTTTCATTGTAGATAGTTCAAAAGTGAGTATTAATCAAACTGAGCTTGAGGCAATTTTCTGAGGGACAGAACAAGGGCCTCCTGGGAGGATAAGAAGTACATGTTAACTTCTATAATTGGCCAACTGAATATGGTGCTGAATCTGTTCAACATTTTTGTATAGTAAGAAAGATTGTCTATTTGAAAAGCTCAAACCTTGAATTGTGGTTCTTAAAATTCATGTGACCTGTTGTAGCACTATATTTTTTTCACCTTTGCCAGCAGCAAATCATTTTAAATTACATTTGCTCCACTTTTTTCTTTGCCAATAATTTAACAGTAAGTTGTTTCACACTGTGGAAGAGGTATTTGTCTGTTTTTTTAGTCAAATATAATCCTAAATTTGTACTAAGCTTTCATTTCAATTCAGTAGTTGAAATATTTTAATAAAACTACTTGTAAATGGAAGACCCTTCAGTCTGTCTTGAGAGTCAAAGATGATTAACCAAAAAATATGAAAACTGAAATCTTCAACTGTTATAGATGAAGTTCTGGATCATAGTGAATGTTTTAATTTTAAGAATAAAACACAAGTATGGAGGATCTGAAAAATACACATGAGAAGATAAACAAAACATAGCCCTTGACCACAGGAAGTTTTACCTCACAAATTGTCAGGATCCCTCTCCCTTCTGTACTCATTTGTGATGATCCAGGTTGGCTCCACACTCCTTAAAATACTTCTATAAGCATCTTGGACCCAGAACCTTCAATAAAGTACTTGGGGATACACTGTGAAAAGTAAGAACACACACAGTCAAGAGGTGGTATAAGTGTGGAGGTGCTTTTATTCACATTCAAACAAAATCAAACATGGGTGCAAAAAGTACAGTGCTCACCATCAATAAATAAATAACTAATCCAGGATAAAATCAATTGCAAAGTTATGGAGGTTAAAATCACATAAATAGACAAATATTCCAATAAAATTGAGTTAAAATCGAGGTAGTCATCCTTAGCATAAAACAATCATGAGCCTCCACGCTTCTTTCAAACTCTGGTGTCCTCATAGCTCACAGTTATTGGTATCCTGAGCCAGAGGAGATACCCACCAACATGTGCAGTCAATATTCATATCTTGGCTCGAATCTTGCCATTGTCGGCATACATGGGACACTTTACCGAGCCACTCACACTCCTCGCCCACCCCCCACCAGTCCATCGGCTCCTGTAGAAGACACCGCCTGATGGGCTGCTCTTACTTTCCCAAGTAAATCTGCCAATGAGCCTTTCTTCAGCCCTCCACAAGTGTTAGCCTTACGCTCATCCCCTGGGCTTTCACTCTCGACCCCCTGTCTCCGATCTGTACCTCATGGGCTCCATTCAAATTCTGCCTTTTCTTCTATGACTTGGGTTTCATTTACTTGATGCCTTCTGTTAAAAACTGAGGTGTGCATTGGGTATAATGAATGTCAGCTTGATTTCAGGTACCAAGTACAGTATAAAGTGGTGAAACTCTTATTCCTGAAACTGTGAACTCCATTCAAGCCCACTGCCTTCCATTTGTGTGTTTTCCTTATTGTTTCTGTGAGATCTGTTAAGGTCATTTGCTTGAAGTGCATTTGTGTTATATTGACCATATTTTGTAGCTCCTCCTTCATCTAAGCTTAAACTTAAACTTACCGAATAAGACCAGTGAGGTTTTCCTGTGTTGGCATGCCATTGTTTTTTTTATTGATGTGTTATTCACTATGTGCCCATATAACAGATTTCCAATATTTTGAAATTGTGAGTTTTGTTGTTTTCATAGTATGCATAATGTGCTATGTTTCAGCCTCTTTAGTATGAGTTTTTATCTAAGTGTATTGATGTATGTGTCTATATGTTCATTGTGCTCTTCAGGTTTCGTGTATGTTTTTATTCTCTTTAATATTTAATGAAGGTTTATTTGCAGTTTTGCTGATTTGTTGTTCTCCTTGTTAATTAACCTAAGTAACGTCTAATGTACTTTATCTATGTTTTTAGTCGCTGTTCCAAGGCAGGTTTCCAGGGTTGGTGTGTTGTCATTGTGTTGCTTTCTGTTTGGTGTTTTCTTTTCAGACTGGGTGATGGTGGTGACTGCAGCTGCATTATTCGGTGTATGCGTATCTGCTAGTGTTTTAAGTGTATCTGTGTGCTGTGGAAGTATATTTTCATAATAGTGACAGTTTCTTCGTTTTTGGTGGTTTTGGTATAACTGGATACTCACTTGTCTGTTCCTGTGCATCATATGAGTGTTATTTCAATGTCCTCTGTCAGTGTGTAGTAGTATCTAATCCTCAATGGGTAGTGTCTTGGTGGGTTCGTTGTTAACAATATCAATTGTGGTAGTGCCTACTGTTCTAGAATTTACATTGTTGAATGTGTTATCTGTCTGTATGTTGCATGAGACTGTGTTGTTGTTGGTATTGCCTGTTTGTATCTGTAAGTTAGCATCAATGTCCTGTTTGATTTGTTCAAGTCTTGTTTCTGGGATTAGGCTATGTGTCAGGATAGCTTGCCACTGATTTGCGATTTTTAGTTCTTTGTTTGGGTATTTCTATATAAAGGTTATGAGTAATTTGAAAGTGTAATGTGTTGTGTCAGTTCCTAATTATGTAATTGTATGATTTGTACACTTGGTGAAACTTTATATTTTTTTGTCCATTTCATGTGTAGGCGAATCTTGCCTGCTTTGGTGGTCAGGGATTTAGGGGCCGCTGAAAAAGCCGTAACAGTTTGGTTCTGATGGTCAGGTCCTCCCCTTTGGTTAAGTAGCCATTGCAGTAGCCATGCTTGGGCCGGTGCTGCTTTCGGCACCATTAGCCAAGGGAAATTGTAGCTCATTTTTTGAATCTGGGCCTTTATCTAACTCACAAACACTGTCCTTTTTTATTTATGGTTACAACCAAGCCAGTATGATTTCCATTTCTTGTTTTTTTTTTTTAATTTTTTTTATTTAAGATCTCTGCCAGAGTGGATAATGGTCTACTTTTTGTCTGGTCCCTTGCCCCTGACCTTACCGGCATTGGTATTTTGCATTTATTATTTGATTTTGTAATAAATTTTCAGCTGTTTTTTATGTGCAAAATGCTTGGTATAAAGACCAAGAGAATATGATTATATTCTGGTTTGGCTAAAACCAAGACATGCCATGTAAAACTTTTTAAAAACTGTAACAATAATTTTGACTGAAACCAAAGTCGGGGTCATTCTACATTTCCAGTTGTATTATTATTTTAATATATTTTGTTTATTTTTAAGAATTGCAATAAAATAGGTAAATTGTAAGACAAAAAGATAAACAATGCTTATTCAAAACCAATCAGAAAATCATACCTATCTACAGGAAAGAAATAAATAAATAGTACAAATATATTTTGAAGTTGCTACTCAAAGAAATTAAAGTGTCCAAAACTTTTGCAGTGATTCAACTTTCTCAATTGATTGAAGATATCATTAATAAATGTTTGCCAAGTTCTAATGTAATTTTGAAATATTCCTCACAAAATAAAACTGTTTTGTTTTCCTAAAACAATAAAGTAAGACAATGGCTTCCCATTGGATTAGGATTTTTGCAATTAAACAGTGTAGTGGGGTTACATAGTAGTAATAGTGTTGGCAATGTTTGTGCTGCGTGCGTTTTGTTTCCATCGTCCCATTTGCTGTTTATGTGTGCGTCAGTGAATGTCGTCCCCGTAAATACAAGGGGGACGGATGATGGAAAGAGACCGGAGCCCCAAATTGGAAATTACATCCGGCAGTACTATATAAACAATCGGGAGAGAGACGGAGATTTCACTTTACAACTACGAACCAAGTTTACCTGCTGTCTTCCACTTTGCGCTTTGTATCCAGTTTGTTTTCATTCTGCCGGACTGACTTCAATTCCCTCATCACCAGAGACTCCCCCCCGGGGTCAGATTACATCATCCACCACAAGCCAAGGATTCACGGTGAGGTTGCTCCATTTATTCTGGGAAATACAAACGCATCTCTTATCTGTTGACCAGTCATCCGCATTCAGGACAGTTGTACACTCGAACTCAAGTTCAATATCATTGCCATTTTCCGTGTTCATTCAGTTGCTATCTGTGTTTTGTGTTCATTATATGTTACTTGGGGCAAGGGAGGGTTTTATATAGTATTGCTCTGTCACGGTATTGCTCTGGTGGAGGGATATACATATATATTCTACATAGTGTTTTGTTGTGTTCCGTTTTATATATTTTCATTTTAACTGGAACAAGTTGTATGATAATGTAATGTATGAATAAAGTGCTGACATTGTTCTTGACAATCTTCAGATGTTTAATAATTGTGAAGTTAATGAATTTAATGCCTCTTTAAAATGTTAGTGATGCAGTTGTAACTGAAGACTTCAGTGTGTGGACATCAGAAGCCACTTGGGGGAGCTCTAGCCTCACCTAAAGGAGGATACACACATCAAATGTGCACATTAACATCATGACGGATACTTGTATATGCGCATAGGACATAGTTTCTTAAGGCTAGTCTTATTTTTTCCTATATCAGGACTTGGACTCTGTCAATTGTTTAATAAATATATTGCATATACTTGCACAAAGTTACATGAATTAGAACATTTTTGGGTTACTAATCAGCTCAATGTGCAAATGTGTAGAATGTGAGAGGAAAAAATGTAATGTGTGATAATTAAACATCCTAACAATTTATTTGTCATTCACACATACAATGATTTTGTGAGCTGATGGTGTTCACACACAATACTCCAATGCCATGTAAAGAGGTGGTGACCCTGATACCCTCAAAGTTAAGTAGAATCTCTGTGACTACCAATGTACATTTTTTTTGCTCTATAAGAAAATATTTTGGTAAATGATACACTTCAATTGTGAAAGGCAATTTGTGCAATAATATGGGCAGGCAATAAAAGAGTGCAGAGCCAGTAGCAAGGAGTAAGGATTTGAAAACTGCACTTCTGTTTTATTTATTTATTTAGTTACCAAAGGTTGCAATAAGGTCACTTTCAACAAGATGATTCTTTTGTGTCATTTCGCATGCCTTATTCATAAGCATACAGCTTTGTGTTCTGCTTTAAAAAAAAGAAAAGAAAAGTGCAGTGTTCTTAAAGCTTAAAATACATGATCATTTCTAATTATATACAATACTCGCTCAAAAAGATTACAACTGTGCCCTAATTGACATAACTTCCTTTCTTTTTAAAGCATGCTTAATTTTTAAATATTTTTCAAATAGCTTCTCTCAGATGACAATCCTTTGCACAATATTGTTAACTTTTTTGTGTTGTTGGCTGCAGTGGTAGTTACACATGAATTTATGAGATTTGCTTGGTTAAGTTGCTGTGATACAGGTCCACACAGGTCTGGTTAATTGTTGGTGTTATGCCATTGTTAGTTTGGCCATTCCCTTTATTTATTTACCAAAGAAGAGTGACATAATAGTTATCATTTTTCTTTTTGTGAACTGAATACGCATCAAAAGCATAGATCATCAATATTCAACAAAGTATAAAAATAACGATTTGCTCTTAGCAAAGCATCTACAAATGGATAAAAAAAGATCATGAATGGCCAGCCCGCTCAGCTTAACTGACAAAGAATGAAGATCAATTGAGTTGCTTAGCCACATACACTAGGTCCTGGAAGTTTTGAATGTGTCCTATGATATGGCAAACAGGCATTCCATTGGACTAAGTGTGTTGATAAATATTGCTTAGGTAAACCCTGTATATCATTGCAAGTGAAGTTTACAGCTATTACAGCATTTAATGTACATTGAGGGCAAGGTCCAATTTTACAATAACAGACTAACCTTTTTTCACTAGTTTTTATAAAAGTTGCTAAAAAGCATTCTAAGTTTGTCCCTTTCATACACCTCCCTGCAACATATTTTCAGTATCATCACATGGCACCTTAAGATCTAAATAAATAAAAATGTGGAAGTAGGAAGTATTTTACCACTGAATGAAAATATTCAGTGCCAAAAAAGTACCAGACAACTAATCATAAAGACTGTAATCAAATTATTACCTATATGAACTGTTACTTGATCTTTTAACATGAAATGAGTTTCATCGGTTCAGTTGTTTAATTGGGTGGCACAGAGCTACTTGTTACTACTTTCCTCACACCACTGCTTGCTAGCATTTTTTTTTGTTAAGATGAGTATGGAAATTAATTTGTCACCCACCTGGTATAAGTAACGTTTCTGGTGAAAAAGTGTTTAATCGGTCTTATTTTACCACAACAGAAATGTAAGCAAAATATATTATTTTTCTGCCCCTAAACTGAAGCACAAACTAACAATTTTTTAAGTTTCCTAGGATTCTTGTTCCAGCATTTGTCACTCATGCCCCTAGTCAAGCAATTAATCAGTAAACAGCAGGGATAGTTAGCAGGTATGAATGAAGCATAGCCAGAACAACTGAATGCCCATACTGAACTTGGTGAATAACATTTATTTACTGTATATAGCACATTTTCATACAAATAGCATAACTTTAGGTGCTCTTCAAGAAGTAGTAGAGAAAGAACAACAAATACAAAATAAATGATAAATAAGTAAAAATAAAAAATAGATCATAAAAATAATAAAACTAATCAAAAGTAAAATGGAAGAGTATATAACTAAAAGAGTATCCTAACTAAAAGTGTTATTACTTACATGCAGTTTAAAAGTCTCTAATAGCTGTAATTGTAAAGTCCAAGTCCTTATTCTATAGTGAGGTAACCAGGGAGGAGTGGAAAACAAAAACTCTAGCTAGTGGTATGCTGAAAAACTATAAACCTCTAGTGCTTTTAGTGCTTTCAGTGCTAAAACACAGCCCAGTCCCACCTGGAAACAAATAAGAGATGCTTCCACGAATTTACATGTCAGCCTACTCCATATCACCCCAATTTTAGTAACTGTACTACCAGAGCAAGTAGGGATACTTCACATGTTCACAAACTCAATTTTAAACAATGTACACTGAACTTCATTTATATGGAATAGAAAGATATCCCCGCCTAACAGATGAAGAAGTGTGGCTTAGTCCAACTTTCAGTTTTACTCCTAGGCAGTGACCATTCATAATTTGGAGCTTTGTAAACAAGCATATGTTACCAAAGCTGCATGCCCAGCCACCAAGGGAAGGTTTTTCTGCGTTTCTTCCATGAATGTTTTAGCTTGTGTGTAAATTTTCAATAAACCTAACACCAGCCCCAATATTAAGCACTTGCTAAAAATCTGGAATCGGGTTATATTTGAATTTGAGAATCTCATTTGCATTTTACAAACTAATCACATGTTGATTTTCAAGAAATGGCAGTGGAAGTGGTATTAAGACTCTTATAAACTTGTATAGTTATGCTTCTTGAATCTTTTTTGCAGTACATTGGCATCTTTTGAGCAGCTTTTTCTAAATTTGACCTCTCACATGAAACATTTATTTCTTTGCATGCTACTCAGAGGTTTTAGTTAAAGCAATAATACTCACTTCCCTTAAAGTGTACCCCATATTACTTAGTTATGAAAAATTAAATTCCATATAGACAAGCAATTTAAAAAACATATCCAGTGTACAATAGCAATCTGCTGTTCTCAGCTAAAATTCTTAAAACGTTAACAAAGTGATTATTGACTATTCTTAATTACTGTAAACCCTCTGACCATTTTTTGCATTTTGATTGACTAGTTAAGTGTGTTTTATTAATTGATTGTGAACATAAATGTCAATGTAAATATTTTAGTTTATCAATCACATTATTTTGAATACTTTATAGACTGGAAAGCAGTGCTTGAAGTGAGCTAGTACTCACCAGTACTTAGTGCCAATAACTTTTCGTAGCATACCGGTTAGTACCAGCACCCTTTGTCAATGTACCACCACAGTGCTCAAAGCTTCAAGGGGCAACTTGGTCTTCATCGAATGTAGATGTATACCAGCTCTCAAAGCTTTAAGGGACATTCTCTTTAGTCAAAAGTAAGAGTGTTGCGATGTCCTAAGTTTTCAAAGGGGAACCTTTGTAGAATATCAGCATCTGTTGTCTGCACTCAAAGCCACAAGGGTGACTGATTCCAGACCCAGCCCCCCAACGCAACCCCCCATCAAATAGTATTCTATCACCATATACAGTCTACTGCCAGTAATTTGGTTGCACTTCAAGCACTTTCTGAAAGTATGTCGTAGTGATACATTGAAGCCAATTAAACTTATTTTTAAAGGACAAAATAGTGGTCTTGTCATACCAAACTTGGAAAATATTTGAGATGTTCCTAAATATAATGCTAAGCAATTTAAACTGCCTTTATCAGGACAGAATTACAAATATGTAAGTTACATAAATACCTTAGAAAATAGCAAAAAAATTTAAAGGTATTCATCATTGCGCACAGTGTAATTGATAATACTACTACTTAATATTCTTAATGTGTGCTAGAAACCTTGCCTTTGTTAGAGACATTATAGCAATGGGCAATTTTGCTCCACTTCTATCACTTCTTTTTTTGGTGATTCCTTGGTAACAGGCAACTTGGTGGATAGCAGCATTGTCCTAAAAATGCAACTTTCCACAATAAGAAACACAAAATTTCATAAGGAGTTATTTTGGTAATATTTTAAACCCAGACAAACCAGATTCTATAATCCACACATTGATTAAGATTTATTTATTTATTTCTTTGATATTTTAGATTAGTGTTTGGAAGAAGTGTCTAACAATGTGCCAAGGAAGTTCATACTGCCATTGTTTAAACAACACTGAGCCTCTAAGCAGGATTATTACAGACAATCTCTCTGGGTTATGACAAAAGTATTCATGTCTTTGATGGCATACAGCATTTTTTACTTTTCCAAAATTTCAAACATGGTTGTGTGCCATGTACTAATTAATTATAAATTTAAAAATAAGAATAAAAATATGGGGGGGGGGGGGGGGGGGTGCCAAGATTATGACCACACCTAAAGGACATCAGTAGCTGCAGTCTGTGGCCCATAAGGAACTGTTAAGGCTACAAGCTGTGTTTGTTTAGGGCCTGTACACATCTTTGGTCTAAAATCAAACAGGCAATGTAATTGGTGACATCACTAACAAAAGTAATTAGCTGATTTTGACTGTACTGTTGCAGAAGAATTTAGGGAACATTGTAACAAGTGCAGTTTCTATCTCCATTGTTTCTTCCATAAAGCAACCTCCTTGATCATATGAAATATCTGATATTCACATGTCCATTAAGTAAATTCATTACCACCACCACTAGTTTTAACTTTTACTCTTTTTTATATTCTTTTTTTTTTGTTGTTGTTGCTATTCAACATTGTTATAGTTTTCAATACATCCAGTTGTAGGGTTTATCTTAACATGACAATATTGTGGACATTTTTTTCTGCCCTCTTGACCATTTTAAATAAACCATTTATAAGATAGACCAGTTTTTGCTACTGTCAGACTTTTTGTCCTGGTTCAAAAGATATATGATTCCGTTCTTAAAACTAATATTGTGTTTTTTCCCCCTCATTTTTACAGAGCTTCTTAAAAGTACAGTTGGCTACACTTGATGAGGAGCAGGCAAAACTTAAATCGCAGATTGTGGAATCTCCAGAAGAGATCAAGAATGATTTTGAAAAGATGAAGGAGACGGTGAAAAAGATTAAACAGTCGAAGGTAAAAGCTTGTTTTACAGTTATAATTGTAGTTACTGAGTTATTTCATTGTTAAGGTAAAATCTATCTATCTGTCTGTCTGTCTGCACAGAGTTGTGCTCATAAGTTTACATACCCTGACATTTATGTGAATTTGTAAGCTGTATAACACACTATAAAGAAAAGGTGACTGATCAGGCAAAAGACATTTAATTTACCTTTAGTTGAATCCAGGTTAAACTATAAGGCATCACAGTACAGCACAACCATTGAATATAACATAAGAAAATAATGAGATGGTCCCTGTTCAACAGTTTGCATACTCTTGGTTCTTAATACTGTTTATTGCCCCCTTTAGCATCAGTGATGGCATGCAGTCTTTTGTGATAGTTGAGGATGAGGTCCTTGATTTTCATAGGTAATAGAGCTGCCCATTCTTCTTGGTGAAAAGCCTCCAGGTCCTGTAAATTCTTGGGTTGCCTTGTATGAACTGCACATTTGAGATCTCCCCAAAGTTGCTCAATGAAATTGAGGTCAAGAGACTGTGATGGCCTCTTCATCACCTTCACTTTTTTCTGCTGTAGCCACCAATGGGCGACTTGGCCTTGTGTTTCGGATCACCGACATGTTGAAAGATCCAAGTGCGACCTATGTGCAGCATCTGGACTGATGAATGCAAGTTGTCCTCCATTATTTTCCGGTAACATGCTGCATTCATCTTGCCGTCAATTTTCACCTAAGTTACCATTTGCCGCTGTAGTTCACACACACACCCAACCCCCCCCCCCCCCCCCACCCCAAACATCAGAAATCCAACTCCGTGCTTCACAGTAGGGATGGTTTACTTTTCATCACCCGCCCTAATTAAAAGGAAAGCTTTCTGCATGATTACTTTCATTTTCCAAGCAATGGCATATATTTCACAAATTCTGCCGGGTATGTGAACTTATGAGCACGACTGTATGTATAATTTTATTTTTTGGTGAATGTTTTATCGTGTTATTAGACCACATACACCTAACACAAAAGGTATCAACTAATGTCATGGGATCTTAACTGGGGATAGGAAGCAATGTCAAAATCAGTTATACAAATGTTACACATAACCTCTTACTTATTTCACTGTCCATACAGTGAGTCCTTTTACCCTCTGTATTCAACCCTAGGGACTTCTTTAACACTGGGACTGTCTTTACTTCCAAATCTTTACTTTAACCCAGTTTACCACCTTAAAGTACTACAGCTAGAAAGTAAGACATGGATAATGACATTAAGCTTTTATTTAAAAATTGTATACTTTTTTCATCAAAAGAAACAGCAAATACAAATAATGCAAAGAATTATACAACCGGAAAATTGAAAAAATAAAAGAAAATTGTTGGTGGAGAGAGTTCAATGAAAATGTCTGTAGCAGCAACAAATAGAAAGCTCCGTGAAATTGTCTCCTTGTAAGTGTCCTTTTTTGTAACTGAGCTTAGGCCTTTACAAAAGTGTCAGAAAAGCAGCAACTGAACTTCAAGAACGTTTTAGAAAAAATGACTAATAAAAAGGCAGTCACTCTCCCCCTTCGCTTCTCAGACACATTGAACACCTAGATTACTTGTTTTCATCTCCTCTAACAGAGCGCATTATGACATTTTTCAGTTTTCTAAAAACACATACAGTAACCTGTATTTAATTATCTGTATTGGCAAGGTTTTTTTTCTATGGCAATCAAGAGCTGCACTTTCTAACTACCTCCTACTTTTCAGTTGTCCCCAAATATACTGCACTCATGCTCACTTTACACTTTCAAGCTTAAGGCATATCACCTAAAATCAGCTATATAGGTTAAAGTATCTTCCATACAGTGGAAAATTAGAAAAAACTTTTTGATTTCTTTATGCTTTAAATTATTCATAAAACAAGTTGACGTGCTTGTTTTGTTTCTTCTTATTACTTTGCTTATTTTTTTCTCATTTTAAGATTCACTGCATATAAGTACATTTATTTTGAACACATTGTTATATTGTCATTGTCATATGTGCTATAATGGCATTGTTGTATGAAAGCCAAACCAGTTGCATCAGCCAGCTATGTGTGCCACAGAAAGGAGAAAATAAATCTGATAAAAACTACAGTACTCTTTGATCTTTGTAATATGCAGTTAGAAGTTAAATTAATATTGCTGGCATCATCAGTCAAATTTCCATTATGTGCTAATTGACCACTTGACTAGATTGGTATGCAGCACATATTACAGCATGAATTTTAAATCCTCAGATTGCTTTTATAGTGGTCCAGAGTGGAAGATTTTATGAGCTAAAATAGGTATAAGCAGGAATTGGAAACATCAGTCCAGTGGTGAAACATGCAGCATATGTAGATAAGCACACTTTGTATACATCATACTGCATACATAACAGTATTGTATTATATTTGTGTCTAATGAGGTGTCTGATACCACAGGTTTACTATTTGTTGAAGTCTGCTGGTAAACCAATATATAACAATGTTACATAAAAATAAAATGTAAAAGTCAAGTTATTTTTTGATGATAATTAAACAGTGCAATACATTTAATTGCATTCTTTAATGTATTAATGAGCCCCTGGTTTGTTATTTTAATAACATCTGTAAAGTGTTTCATGTTGTTTTGTTTAATTTAGAGATTTCTATATTCTCTCATTCTCATCTCTGCATTCTGTACAACTGAATATATAAGAAATGTAATTTTCCGACTAGAAGCATGGTATTGTTTTCTATGCAAATTTTAATTTAAAACAAACAGTAGGTCCATGCAGCCAAAATAAAAACCTTTTTATGTGCAACATTGATTATGCTCTACTTTGTACACTCAGTTACCTTTCAGTTTTAATTTTCCAACCATTCAAACAATGCAGGTAGTATAATTTATTAAATGAAATGACACTGTCATCCTAAAATTAAAACCAAGCCCTGAATGTGAACTATTATTGAACTTTAATGAAAAGACATTTATTATTGTTCCATTCCTTATGTATTAATTATTGACAGACAGAGATTCATTTTGACAGAAGATACAGCAAGTAGTTATCTACGACAATCTGTACTTCACTTGAGACTTTCTATCAGACTTTGATCATCTTATGTATCATTAACAAAGAAAATGCCACATAGTGTTTCATTTTTGGATTGATTCTAATTGCATTTTCTGTTTTAATAGGATCAATCAAATGTTGCATTGGTTGAATATCAAAACAAGTTACAAACTACCAATTTGTGCAAGCAAGAATTTATGGGCTTTTGCAGATTCCTGCTGGATTTGCAGGTTGAAATGGATAAATGCAATAGTTCACTGACTGAGGTGGGTATACAAGTGGAAATTAAAACCCATATGATGTTGTAATTTACATAATTGTCTTAATAAAGTTAGAATATAATATTTAAGGAGATACTTAACTTCCTTCACTCCACTGCCGCCAATGACATGTCTTTACTGTTGATAATGCCACAACAAAAAGTTGGTCATTTTGGCCTAACAGCATCAGTGTAACTGTGATCAGATTGCTAGCACAGACTACTGCTTGTATATGTCATGAAAAAGTTTAGCTATTTTCGTAGATCTAATAAACAATTATTTTTGTTGTTAATCAGTCTCTAATGTATCTGAATCCTATCTTCAGTAATGACTCTTTAATATTGATGTAAATGTTTTCAGGAAAAAATGTTTTGTGTAGCTAGCGCTTGGTTGGCTTTGGCCATAATTGCTGTGATTTGGTTGGCTATTTCTAAATTTGCCTAAGGTCCGAACAGTTCAGTCCAACCTACAGGTCTTCATAGATCAAAGTAATATCTATCTGGTAATATCTGTTAAGGTTTCTAATTTTAAATATTTCTTTGCTCAGATTCGCAGTCTAAAAGAGCTTCTTGAGAAGCAGAAAAAGGAGATAAAGAATCTGAGCAATAAGGATGCTTGTCTAAAGAGATCATTACACAAGAAAAGGGATCAAAAGACTAAACATAAAATTAAACTACAGAAGAAGCAAGAAACACATGAGCAGTATGAGCAATGTTTGCTCAGGTAAATGCAACATCTCTGTTAGTTACTCAAATACTACAAAACAACTTTTGGTTTACGTATTTTAAGTTTGTTATTTCATTCAATATTGTAATGTTTTTACCTTTGCTTGTGAGAGTGTTCAGTGTAATAAGTGCTACATAAAATAAACATTAGTTTATTGACAATTGCATTCTTAAATATATTAATTGTAGTGACATCAATGCTGGTTATCAGAAGAAAGAAAAATTGTTAAAAATAATGGAAGATATGGAAAAAGAAATCAGAGATATTAAATTAAAAAAAGAGAATACATCAGAAAAATGCAACAATGATATTTCTAAATGCCAGGTATGGTATAGCAATAATTAACATTATCGTGTTATTATATTTTGTTAACTTTAATTTTCCATTAGAGTCTGGATAACTAGAGCTAAGCCTGCCAGAACTGTGTTCAGCGTTATACTAGTATTATACTATTTACAGGGCACATTCATGTATAGGCCCACTCACCTTGGAGGAATACAGATCCCTCAGTCAGTCCAACACACATCTGTGGGTAATGGGAGGAAACCCGGTATACCTGGAGAACACCCTCATGGTAGCGGTTAAAACTCATGTGCCTAGATCTGTCCACTTTCTGTATTTAATTATCTCATGTTTTTCACGTTATAATTTTACACAGAGGTAGCTTGCCTGTTTGCATAAAAAGAAGCAGTTATAGTTAATATAATCGCAGTAACCTTCAACTGGGGGAAGAATATGTATAAGCATTTCTTCTAACACTTCCATTTACCTTATGGACAAGATGTGCCAAGAAATGTGATAAGTGATCTCTTTTGTTTCCGCAAAGTTTGGTAAGGTAAAGTACCAGTGTATCATTCTCTCTCGAATGGCTGTGCATACATACCATGTAAACACAGTGAAGGACTGTAGTCTTACTGACACTAAATATCTCTCTCACAGCTCTATAGTCTGTGCAGGAAGTCGGCTTGTATAAAGTTATGGGAACATTATCAATAACAACAGTTTATTTCTTGTTTAGTTCAAAATCACACAATGGATGCCTTAGTGGGTCAATTATGTTCTGAACCTTACATCCTTCATCCTCACATCCTATTGACTTGGCCTCTAGGGCACAAAGTTTTTGAGAAACTGACAGAATTAATACAGTGGCTGTTGTGTGCCTTTATATATTTATGAATATTCAGTTTTCAGTTGTCTTCCACTGTTTTAAGTGTGTAGAATGTCATCTTGTCTGCAGTGAAATCTGTACTTTAGTTGCTTTTTGCTGTCTAGGAACTTACGTTATTGCCAATGGATTTAATCACAAACTGGGATTACACATTACAGCTTTTTTTCCCCAAAAGACTACAAATAATTATTATTAGAAGTTCTAAAAATACAACCCTACATTGAAGCCATTGAATTATTTGTCACTGTTTTGTTTCATATCATTAACCCCATATCTTATACAAATCCCATTTTTGTGATTCTTGTTTTTTTTTCTTTCTATTTGAAGTTGATGTATACATTTTTAATGGACAAGCTGGACACTGCCCATGAATGCTTTTCAAACATAAAGCAAAAACGGAAGCGCCAACTAGATGATTTACTCAGCCTTCTGTAAATTATGTAATTTCTGAAATTTCTTTGTGTGCTGTTGTATATTGTTAAATTAATCTGTCTTGTAAACTTTGTTGTTCTCTTTTCATTTGAGTTTTTGTATTTTTGTTTTTTGGTAATTACATTTTGCTATTTCCAAGAAGCTATTTCTGATGTGCTAACATTGATGAACAAACAGATTAAATGATATAACATCTGACATAAATAACAAATGTATTAATGATGTGTGTGTTTCACAGAACCTGTTCAGAGCACATTCATTTAGCATCAGTGACTTTTCAGTTCTAGTTTTTGAGTTAGAAGAGATGAATAAAGAGACCTTTTTCAATGTATAATTGTGCTATATTCCTTTGCAATGGTATGCGTAAGTCCTGCTATGATACTCCGCGGGTATCTAATTAAAGTGATTTCTTTCTAGGTTCATGGCTTTGAACAAATGACTTTAATATTCATATAGATTTACCTGTATATTGGCTTTATTATTATTTCTTAATTTTCCCATTGGAAGGTTTCAATCTCACTAATTTGTGTTTTTAGAAGCTGGCCTACTATACAGGTATAGGTTTTCCTAATAGTACAAACAAGTGGCACTGTTTACGAGGAAGCTATAATTGAAAAATACAGTATTTTGCTGGGTCAGAAAAGTTTCACTTTTTATTTGTGATTGAAAGCAAAATTGTTCTTGGCATTTGCAAACTTCACAGGTAGGACATTTGTGTCTTTTGTTTTGTTTAGTTTTGTTATTTGTGCCTTTAACTTTGCATTTGCAGTAAAACTTGTTATTGTATATGTAAAATAAAGAACTTAAACTAGTTGCAAAGCCTGTTGTGATGTATAAATTTGTTTTTGTTTAGAAATTGCCACAGTATTTTGGGTTGCTTGGCATAACTAGTGTTTCCTTTTGTCATTGATAAATGATCGTATATAATGTCTTTTATTCTTTTTCCACTTATATTCTTGCCCGTTGTCCAAGATCTTTGACTGTAAAATCAAAGGACGTCTTTTCAATCCCCGGCACTCAATCACTGAGAAGCCTTGAGCAAGTTCCTTAGGCAGCTAGTGCAATAATTTTAGAAATAATGTAAGTCACTCCATAGTGTGTCTGTATTTAAACATTACTTTAGAAGTGTGGCATTGTGGTGTACTGGTTATTTGTGGACCAGTGACTTTCTGTTTACTAATTCCCTCTAGTTTTGCATAGAATTCCTCATTATATTTTTGTTTCATCCCACACACTAACAATGTGCACCTTATGTGATTTGGAATCTCATTTGGCCTAGAGCATTGAGTGCTGGTGTTTGACTTTGTCCTGTCCAGAGTTGATTATAGTCTCTTGGCCAATTCTGTGGGTTATAACCTTAGAAAATAGGAATAGGTCAGGATAAATGTGTCATTTAAATAAAATCTAATAGGAAGATATTGGTCATGAGTTCTTGCAGACTACTTAACACTTTAGAATTTTCATAATTCTTTTAAAAAGTGATGATTTATGACGCCCTTTTGCTCCTGAAATCCATTTGTTTAATGCAATAGAATATGTTCTATGGCTTTTTACATTAACAAATGTTGACAAAATAGAACATAAGAAAACAAGGAAAAAAGATAAATAACCTAATTATTGTACTTAAGTATAGTTGTATTAATATTAGTAGCCTTTTACTACAAATGTATGGTCAAAAAATGACCTAAGAAATAATGCACCATTCATGACTTACACAGTAACTTATTTCTCCCTCCTTTTTTTGTATTTTTTTTTTTGTAACTGAGCAGCAATAAAATAATGTTTAATGTTTTCAAGTTGGACTATTCATATACTTTATTTTTTTTTTTTTTACTTTTGTTGGTTGTCCAGGCATTGTATGCCATCATTGTTAATTTTGCAGTTGCTGACCAGCTTTATGTCATACTGTGTGTGCAGTGTGTCTAAAATCTGTGGCAGAATATCCATCCCATCTGGCACAAATATGCTACCCATCCTCTCTCTGTTTAGGTTCGGTCCTTCTGGTGCCTCAGCTTCCAAGTTTGTGTAGTAACTGCTTAATGTCCTTCTCTTCTGCCTGTGTATGACTTTGATGGGCTTCAGTGGCTTCGGTTCCAGCACCTCATTAGCAACATTTAGATGAAAAGTAACTGGGAGCGTCTTGGCAGATCTCAGACTGTAATGGAGTAAAATGAGCAGGAGAAGAAAAGCTAAGAAAAGGCAGAAATCCATGAACAACTGCAGAAAACACCAGGTGCTTGAGCACTTAGAGAACATATCTTGATCAAGATTTACAATGGATATGCCATTAAGGGCAACAGGGTTGCTGCATGTTACCTCCATACTGAAGGTGGTTGCCTGTACTTCAAGCCACCTTTTTAGGTACGCAATGTCGCAGCTACAGTCCCACTGATTGTGGGATAGGTTGAAGAACCTGAGGCTGTCAAGTGTGTCAAGTGACCCAAGAGGCACAGTGGTCAAATGGTTTTCCTGAAGCAAAAGTTCTGATGTTTGTGGGTGCAGCTTTGGCATATCTGTCAGGTGCCTGGCACTACAATTGACTCGAAAGCCTCCGAGAGGAAGTTGTGAGCAGTGACATAGGAGTGGACAAGGCTGTGCCCCACATACAGTGTGGGAAATGAAGAGGAGTACTGCTAAGCCCATGAAAAGCGCCATTCTGCAAAATGCCAGCAATACTGTCACTTAAAAAAGCAGGTTAGAGTAAGCCGTTTGGCTTATACAGACTTGCAGAGTTTTAAGTATTTCTGTCTCAGTCAGCAGGTTGCAGTATAGTCACTCCTTGATGTTAGTAAATTAAAATAAAAATTGTCTTCTGGAGTCCACAACATCTCAGGACTTTCCTTTTGATTGCAATTTCAGTTAGCCCAGCTTTCCCTTTCAAATGTTTAATGTGACCCCAAACATATTTTCCAACAATAAACTCCAGCTATATAACAAACAGAGGTTTTTCTCTCTTTAATCAATTTGCTTTCTCCCTTTGATTGTAGTATTTCTCCCACTTCCCTGAAAAAAGGAAAAAAAATACAGGAATTAGCAGTATCTCTCTTTCATTGATGTTATGGTGACCAGAACTGCAGTCAGTACTTTAAGAGAAGTCTTTTTCAAATGCTTTTTGCACCACATATACCATGAATCTGAACGTATAGCCAGCATTTTGCTTTAAAACCATCAACATTTCTGCATTCAGCCACAGTTCCAGTATAACTCCTTAGGACATTTTCAAATAGGGCTATTTTTATTTTATATAAGGATCTTATGTTTCTGCTTCACCTCACCATCCATTCCATTACACTTCCTGATATGAGAGTTCATCTACTATTTTATCTGCTTGCTAGCACTTAATGCCAAGTTTTCTCATAATAGTATTAAGTTCCTCAACAACATTTTCTGCTCTTGCTAATGTTTGTATAGCAGATTTCACATTCATCACTTTTGTCAAATTAAGCAGCACTGTGAGAATGTACTGTATATGTTTTCCACAGAAGCATCAGGTGAAAGGCTGAAATCAGCCAAAACTGGTGTGCATTCTCATTGTATTATTATTATTATTATTGTTGTTGTTGTTGTTTTTGTTATTAGACATTCATAAATGAAAATACTACAAAATAAAATTGGTGTACAAAATGCATAAGTTTTTGTAAGCTTTTCATTTTTATTAAACAATAAATTTTCTTAAATATTATAAAATATTTGAACTGCAGTTGCATGAGATGTGGAAGTAAGAATTTCACTGAACTCTCTGCATGTGACAATAATGACCAAATCTATCCAAAATTATATTTTTAACTTCTGAGTTAACATTAAACATTACTCCAATAAAAGCCCTTTAGCTGCGGGTTCTGGAAAGAATTAATAATGTTTTACTTTCCTTTTAAGAAAAATGAGAATGTTAACACTTTGCATGAAGTTGCGACAATATCGCCTTCACTCACCTGGTACAGACGTAGCAGGGACAGGCATCTGATTGGACCAGAAAAGCAAGCATTAGGAATTAGCCAGCTACCTCTCTCCCCCATGCTAGAGGACTGCTGTTAAAAGCAATGCAAAATCCACTACTGTACAATACCTTTTTGCTGAATCAGTATCAGTGAAAGGAGTTTCAATATTTCGAGCTCTTCTTCACATATCCAAGGCTAGCAAAAGCTGCTGTTTGAACTGTTCCAATAAGATAAGTTTGTGCATTGTTGGTCTCAATAGAATTTCATTTGAAAACAAGACTGGATTAAGAACCGCACTTGTGAAACAATTCTGTGATTCACCATATTTGTCTGTGGATGAGACTCCCTAAATTAAATGTTTATGAAACAAGTAACCTGCAGTCTTGGCCCACATTCATGTGCAGTGATGTCTGTTGTTGTCACACATCATTATATAGACAGTAAATAACAGTTTTGCCAACATGCAGTCAGGCTGGCATGTTATACATTAGTTCCAGCTTTTCAATTAGATTTTTAAATTCACGGCTTTCAGGCAAAGATACAGTATTTTCTTTTGCCTTTGTGTTTTATTTCAGTCATACAGGATTGTGTATTGTATTAGCAGTATTTTGGATCTTGAAATCTGATGTAACGAAATTGTCTCATCCATAATAAAAATATCTATTTAATAAGAAATAGCACTGTAACTTTGCATTGGTGTTTGCTACTAAATTTTCTTCTTTTTTTTCTTTTCCGGATAAAAGACATTTGTTCATTGTGGGCAAAAACTAGAGTAGACTTGATTATCAAGAATACAAAAATCCTAATAAATTGCATTTATAGAGCACCATTCACAAACCCAAGGTTGCTTTACATACAGATTTTCTTTTTTAATTTTACACAGAAGACAAAAGTTCATAGAAGAGGAAAGTTTTCAGTTGAGATTTAAAGGTGGAGAAAGAGGAGCAATCTCAGAGAGACTGAGGAAGAGAGTTTCAGAACTGAGGGGCCATAACATTGAAGGACATGTCTCCCAGGGTGGAGAGTCTGGTGCGTGGGACAGTAAGGAGACTTCTGCTCGAGGACCTGAGAGAGCGACAAGGAGTGTATGGAGCTAGGAGCTGAGTGAGGTAGAGGAGGGCAAGGTTATGTAGGGTTTTGACGGTGAGAAGCAGAATCTTCAATTTAATCATTGGTGGAACCAGTAACCAGTGAAGTTAGGAGAGAACAGGGGAGATGTGAGCAAAATGCTTTGTATGGGTGAGGACTCTAGCTGCGGAGTTCTGAATATACTGTAGCTTCTGTATAGATTTTGCAGGGAGGTCGATGAAGAAGGAATTACAGTAATCAATACGAGACATTATGAAACAATGAACCAGAGTTTGAGCATCAGACAAGGACAGAAATGGATGGAGGCGGGCAATGTTGCGAAGATGACAGAATGAAATTTTGGAAAGAGACTTAATGTGTAGCTCAAAATTAAGTGATGAATCAAAACAAAACACCAAGGTTTTTGACAACAGGAGCAGGTTTGACAAGTGTACCATCAATAGAAACAGAGAAATTGGATTCCTTAGAAAACTGGGAGTTTAGGACTGCCAGTAACACTTCAGCTTTATTGGCATTAAGTTTGAGAAAGTTATTTTCCATCCATAGCTTAAGATCAGTGATGCAGTCAGTGAGTGTGCTGGGAGGTGAATCTATAGGGGAGTCTATACTAAGATATAACTGTATATCGTCTGCATAACAGTAGAAGTTAAGGCCATGTCTGCAAATAATCTGACCCAAAGGAAAGATATAAAGTAGAAAGAGTAATGGCCAAGGACTGAACCCTGAGGGACACCACATGACACAGGTGAGGTGAAGGATTTATATCGGCCGAGTGTGACAAACTGTTACCTATTAGAAAGATTTGATGTGAGCCTTTGAAGGGCTAAGCCAGAGATCCCTACAGTGGAGAGACGTGAGGGGAGGATTTCATGATTAACAGTGTGTGGAAGATGAATGTTCTCTTTGTTCCCTTGTACTAATCCATGTCTGAGAAGTTAAGCAGAAGTAAGCTTTACGAAATCATACATTATGTAAATGCTTTGATGAGCAAACAGAAAAATATTTGTCCAAGGGACTCAAGGTCTAAGCATTCCTCACATGAGTCTGCCTTATCCCGTTTCCTCTTACCATGAAAAGCCTGCGCCTGCCTACTTTATTATTTTTCTCTTTGTAGCTGCAAGCCACCAATATCTTTGCTGCAAAGCTTAAAAACTTCGGTCAAGGACACGGTGTACTTTGAGAGGGCTAAGCAGATCATTGTTTTAGAAATGAAGCTGCTTAAAACCTCAACCTTGAGAGATGACTGGAATGATATTAAATCACGCGTTCTAGGGGTATAAAACTTTGCCCCACTCGACAGACGGGGTTCAGAAGAGCCCTGACGCTGTCAAGTAATATTGATTGCCTGCTTTCTGAAACTCTGCTCACTGTGACGCTAAAGAATAAAGCTGCTATATAACCACACCTGCTGTCTTGTCTGAGTCTTCGTCCACAAGTGTCAAATGCTGCACTTAAGTCAAGAAGGAGGAGAATATTAAGTGAACTGCAATCTGCAGACCGGAGAAGATCATTAACTACACAGAGAAGAGCTGTCTCGGTGCTGTGCTGTGTGTGAAAGCCAGACTGAAAAGGCTCATAGAGTGTATTATCTACAAGAAAAGCATGGAGTTGTGTGGCAACCATGCAATCCATCACCTTAGCCAAAAAAGGGAGATTACAGATAAGCCTGTAACTGGGGAGAAAGGAAGGATCCAGGTCAGGTTTTTAAGGATTGGGGTAACTCCCCATATAAAGCAACCATTCCGGTGAACAAAGTTACCCTGCTCAACTTCCAAAAAAATTAATAGACATAAATAAGAAATAGCCCTACAATGCATGACTGAACTGGATTATGATTACGAGTATTTGAAAATAGTGGAGAGACTGCTGTACACTGACCTTATTAAAAACACCATAAAAGACTTCTTTCCAATAAGTTACCTCTGCTCTTCCCCCTCATCAATGCCTGTTTTAATTCCACCTCTCATCTGCTTACAGTTCCTTCTTAAAATATCCTGCACCATCACTTTTCTTTAAAGTGCACCAAATCTGCCTCATGAGGCACTCTGACAAGCATCTTCTTGTAAATCTAATTATATAACATTTTATCTTTTCATTCCTATCTTCTCTGTCCATTATTTCCTCTTTTCTCAAACTCTGATTTCTTTCACCGTTTTCTTTGGCTGTAGTGACTTACTGAAGTTTGCCTCTCATCAAAAATGGTGTAAATATCCTGTTTCCAGCTATGATTATTTTTAATATTCCCCATGACACGGCTACTTTTTCCTTCAGTCCTTATCATGTCCTCCATTTCTAACACCTCTTTCATTCTTTTTTCATTATAACCCAGAAACTTTAGGTAGTTCTTCACCTCCTTGATATAAGTTATTGTATTATTGTGGTTAACAATTCTTGTTGTGTGCTGCCTACTTCCCACACATCATTAGATCCTAGCAATCCAACTTCCAGTGGCGCTGTATTGAGGTGACATTTAGTTAAAGCACTTGTGAGCCATCTCCACCAACATGATTCTCTTAGCAACTACATGCATAGTGTTGCTTTTATGCTAATTGTGCCTAAAGTGACCGGATTGCTTTCTCAGAAACGTTTTGCCGTTGATTCAGTGCTGTATAGCAACCAGATACAAAATGATTCCTTAATAGTAAATCACCAGTCATTACTGACTAATGCATCAGACAATCGGACAGTTTTTTTTTTTTTTTTTTTTGAAGAAAATGCCTGTCTAGTGTCTGTACAAGATACAGTATTCCTGATACAAATTTACACTCACCTCTGTCTTTTCTTTGTGTTTTCACACACGTACATAGTGACGCATGCCTGCATGTCTGTACTGTGGCTTTCTCTCTGCTGTTAAATTTTTTAAAAGTCGCTGCTCGGTCTGAATCCAGTCATGTGACAGAGACAGAACGCATCTGTCTCCCTGAGATAAGCGTTTGTACAAGGGAGTGGCACCAGCAGCTTATGCTACAGGAAATGCAATAACACACGCCTAAGTGCTAAGAAGCATTTTCTACCCAAATGCCTCCTTTTGGAGCATCCCAAAGAAGACACCCACACATTCAAGTTTGAATAAATGCTTATGGTTTATTTTAAGAAGATGCCAGCCTGACACGAGAACCCATGGGAAGATCAGCTTCGGATATGTAAGGGTTTGTAGCCACCTGACAGGCCAAGCCTTTAGAAACAGAAGCTGCCCATGCCACCAGGATGATGATCAGCAGCATCAGACTCATCATGATGACAGTATTAGCGAAGAATCCTTGACAGTCAACATGCTGCCTGCCTCCACAACTGGCAAATTCATTGCCAGTAAGCTGAATGATGGGCATTCTCTGACAGTGAAGTGGGCTCTGGCAGGTGGCACCAGTCACTACCACATTAGGATTGTCCTCCATCCAATGTTTGAGGTATGCAATATTGCAGTCACAACTCCAGGGATTCTGAGACAGGTTCAGGGTCTGAATGTGGTTAAGTTTGTCCAGTCGTCCAGAATGGATGTTGGTCAGCATGTTGTTTTGAAATGACAGGCTCACTGTGTTTTCTGGCAATGGCATGTAGACATTCTTCAAAAAGCGAGAGCTGCAGTCCACATGCAGACCACCATGTCTATACTGAGTGCATATACAAGGAGACGGGCACATGCTGAAACCTGAAGTATGCAAGAAGAGCAGGATGCTACAAACAACAGTGGCCTTCATGATCATCCTGAGAAGTGACACATAAAAACAAAATGAATTAACATTCATGAACCTGTTCCACTAGTAACTATATAAGACTCAGTTTAGGTTCCATCCACTAGAGTAGTGGTTCTCAAAGTGTTTGCCAAATCCAAAGATTCTTATTGCAAATTCATGGTACAGTTACTAAATATACAGTTAGGTCCATAAATATTTGGACAGAGACAGCTTTTTTCTAATTTTGGTTCTGTACATTACCATAATGAATTTTAAATGAAACAACTCAGATGCAGTTGAAGTGCAGACTTTCAGCTTTAATTCAGTGGGGTGAACAAAACGATTACATAAAAATGTGAGGCAACTAAAGCATTTTTTGAACACAATCCCTTCATTTCAGGGGCTCAAAAGTAATTGGACAATTGACTCAAAGGCTACTTTATGGGCAGGTGTGGGCAAGTCCGTCATTATGTCATTATCAATTAAACAGATAAAATGCCTGGAGTTGATTTGAGGTGTGGTGCTTGCATGTGGAAGATTTTGCTGTGAACAGACAACATGTGGTCAAAGGAGCTCTCCATGCAGGTGAAAGAAGCCATCCTTAATCTGCAAAAACAGAAAAAACCCATCCGAGGAATAACTACAATATTACGAGTGGCAAAATCTACAGTTTGGTACATCCTGAGAAAGAAAGCAAGCACTGGTGAACTCAGCAACGCAAAAAGACCTGGACGTCCACGGAAGACAACAGTGGTGGATGATCGCAGAATCATTTCCATGGTGAAGAGAAACCCCTTCACAACAGCCAACCAAGTGAACAACACTCTCCAGGAGGTAGGCGTATCGATATCCAAGTCTACCATAAAGAGAAGACTGCATGAAAGTAAATACAGAGGGTGCACTGCAAGGTGCAAGCCACTCATAAGCCTCAAGAATAGAAAGGCTAGATTGGACTTTGCTAAAGAACATCTAAAAAAGCCAGCACAGTTCTGGAAACACATTTTTTGGACAGATGAAACCAAGATCAACCTCTACCAGAATGATGGCAAGAAAAAAGTATGGAGAAGGTGTGGAACAGCTCATTATCCAAAGCATACCACATCATCTGTAAAATGGCAGTGTGAAGGCTTGGGCGTGCATGGCTGCCAGTGGCATTGGGACACTAGTGTTTATTGATGATGTGACACAGGACAGAAGCAGCTGAATGAATTCTGAGGTGTTCAGAGACATACTGTCTGCTCAAATCCAGCTAAATGCAGTCAAACTAATTGGGCGGCATTTCATGATACAGATGGACAATGACCCAAAACATACAGCCAAAGCAACCCAGGAGTTTATTAAAGCAAAGAAGTGGAAAATTCTTGAATGGCCAAGTCAGTCACCTGATCTTAACCCAATTGAGCATGCATTTCACTTGTTGAAGACTAAACTTCAGACAGAAAGGCCCACAAACAAACAGCAACTGAAAGCTGCTGCAGTAAAGGCCTGGCAGAGCATTAAAAAGGAGGAAACCCAGCATCTGGTGATGTCCATGAGTTCAAGACTTCAGGCTGTCATTGCCAGCAAAGGGTTTTCAACCAAGTATTAGAAATGAACATTTTATTTCCAGTTATTTAATTTGTCCAATTACTTTTGAGCCCCTGAAATGAAGGGATTGTGTTCAAAAAATGCTTTAGTTGCCTCACATTTTTATGTAATCGTTTTGTTCACCCCACTGAATTAAAGCTGAAAGTGTGAACTTCAACTGCATCTGAGTTGTTTCATTTAAAATTCATTGTGGTAATGTACAGAACCAAAATTAGAAAAAAGTTGTCTCTGTCCAAATATTTATGGACCTAACTGTATATATATTTTTTTATTACAGGTATGTTTGGGGGGGAAAGGCAAAATAGTAATAGAAAACCATTTTCAGCACTAAAAATAGTGTAGTGGCAGGCATACAACTCTAATGCAGAAGATACGTAATTCAGCATGCGTTTAAGGGATGGCCCTTGCTACACCTGGGAAATAGATAGACACCGTGTTGAGGAAAAGCTGTGCTTGAATGCTTTACACTGGCATTCTGACTATCACTACACCAAACAAGTGAGCAGGAGTGGAGTAGAACCAGAGGTTTTTATCCTTCGCAAGAAAATCAGATGGGGCACTTCAGGATAACAGTTTTAAAGATGTTCCCCGTGGCCCTAACAGCAGAGGAGTAGTGTATAGTAAGAGTGACGAGGGTGGACAGAAGCCTTATTGTAAATGAATACATACAAAACAATGTATTTAACCAATTAACATATCTTAGCAGTTTTAAATGTCTCTTTGTTCAGGCAGAATTACTGCCACCATAGAGACCACCCAGCATGCTCCTTTCTGACCCGGGCACAGACCTGGTGTCCTTTCTCTGACTAGAACAAAACTGTTCTATAAACCCAACCCCAAGTCTGAAATTCTCCTACCTGTTTCAGCTTCTGTGCTGCTTCTCCTCCAGAAGTTCTGTGAAGCTCATAGAGCTGTGCTGTTCATCAATATGTTGGTTCCCAGAACAGGAAGGAAGTGGCTTTTTAGCCATAGGCTTTTACTGGCTGAGCTGGGTAGTTAAAACAAAAAAAGGAAAACAGACCATTTTGTTTATCTTTATCTTTAGTGGCAAATGTATCCGGTGAGGAAGAGTCATTCTGCTCCTTCATCTTTTAGTGTCTCATTCTGTAAGCAACAAGGACAGGCTATGAGAGTGGAATACACAGTCAATAAAGGACAAACTGGGTCACTCCCCTCTGGACTGTCACTCGGTGGCCATAAGGGTCATTTCCACAATAGCACATAAACTCCAGTGCACAAACAAAGCATGTGCTTTCAGCACAGAACTCCCAGTACATAGATACTGTATAATACACACTATCATATTCATAGAGTCCAATCCCAGAATGTCGTTGTAGGGTCTTATCTTAGCATGAGGTCCACTGTGTAGAGATGACTCACATATTCCCAATAAAAAGTCCAAAGGTGTAGTGCCAGTGTGTAGCTGCAATGTCCCCAGGGGATGGTACCTGTACCAATCTATCTCCAGATGGCTTACCTGGAACACTCGCAGTAATTCATGCCTCCGTGGTTTGAGATTTAAGCCTCCTAACATTTTGTGGTCAATAAGGAAAGGTGTGGAGAGAGAAGAATAGCACAACATATCAGATGAGAAAACTGCTAATGCTCATGGTTTCTCTGAGCAGTGGTGCAGTTTAAGCAGTCATGGCTATAATGAAGGAATGTTAGTAAAGATCATCAGCAGGAGATGAGGAGAGGACTAGACAAAGATTGGCAGCTGGATGACCTTTCCAGAGTGGACTCAGAAAACAGCTCACAAGCAGCTAATTCCTTCTGAAGAGTGTTGAGAACCTCGAGGACATGAGTTTTCCCTGTAGATGAACACAAATCATAAACCATCATTTAGTTCTCCTTATGTTTATTTTGGATTTTTTTTTTCTCCAACTAGATCTTTCTTGCTAACCAACAGGTTCTTACCATATTGAAGATCATTGCAGGATCCTAGTGTACTCAGTAAAATCTTGCCTAGCAACCGCCTTGAGATGTTCTTTGAAAACAGAAAGTTAAGTATTACTCCAGTGCTGTACAAACTGTGTAAGAATCACATCATTTAAACTGACTGAACCTTTGAGGTGCTGAGGTAGACATGCTAATCCAATAACTCATGAATCACTTCCTACCCGACTGGTGAACTGACAGAGAATCTAAGCCTGGATCTTGGACTGCGGTTTTACCCTACACATTAGTGTGATAGGCAAGGTGGACAAACCCTGCTGTTAAGCTTACTCTAGACCTAGATGTGTTAGATTGACTGGGTTAAAAATGGGTAGGCCATTTGGGAGATGCTTTTTTCATCAACCAGGCCTCTACGTCTCCCTTCTAGGCTAACAAAGATCATCACTGCTTTACTGTCACTTGTCCCGACTGATCCAGACTGTATTTTAGACTTGACTGGTGACGAACTTAATAGGTCTCTTATCTTCTCTGTTATTCCAAGCTCATGTTTTTAAGTAACCAGATCTTGAACCATTAACCACACAAGTGAGTTTATTTTCCACTCAAGCAGGAAGGGTACTGGACTGACCAGGTCTCTGAGCTGCAGGAGCAGCTGAAGAACATCCAAGAGCTTTTCCTCCACCAGTGACAGACGTACTCTCTCTGTTTCCAGCATCTGTAACTCTGTCTGAAGCACCTCTGACTCATTTATCTTCTGCTGTTGCTCCTGGATCAATGTGCTTTTCATCTGAGCAGAAAGACACAGAGGTCATTTTTATGCGCAGATCTCCCTACAAGCAAATAGGGTCACATTATTTTTTATAAAACTTCCAAAGACTAGACTCAAGGAGTTTGGGCCAGGCATTTGAGGAAGAAAATATGTGTCAATCACAACCTTGACAGGTTTTCTCTTCAGGGGTCTTTAACTCAAGACTCTCTATGCTCTTCAGTGTCACACTTCCCCGCTCAACAGCAAACGCACACCCACCTGGTTCATGGCTTCCTCCATTTTCTTCATTTCGTTATCTTGTTGCTCTAGCTGTTTTGTCAGCATGGTCGTTTGGTCCAATAGTTCCACCACAAGGTTTAAGTGTCCATCGCTTTCTGTGCCCTTGAAATATGACAGCATCTTTTTCACTGTTTTATCCTCACATCTGCCAAAACAGAAGGCACCAGAAAATGTAAAAACCACCAACAAGGCTCTGTGGGGAGATCTCCTTCATAATGATAAAATCTTACTTCTTTCGCAAAAATGTTTGCTGATAAGGTGTATACTTAACTAAGAAAACACATTTTGGCCATTGGCTTACAGTTTTGGCAAATGGCACACTAGAAGAAACTTGAATGAAAAGCCTACATGTCATATTCCTGCTGAAGCTCTGCCCGGGGCTCTCTGGCTCTCCCTTTTTTTTTTTTGGATTGAGACTAAGGGGTTGAGCCTCCAATTGTCTATAATTACTGAGGTTAGCTACTCATGTTGATCACTTGAGGTTCAACGACACAGGATCAAACCTCTGCCTCACCTCCTGTCTGACTCATTGTTTGTTTTTACCTACCTTGCCTGTGGCCCCACTCTTAGCCATATTGTCTTAAGAGTTCCATCCATACATCCATCCTCTTCCGCTTATCCGAGGTCGGGTCGCGGGGGCAGCAGCTTGAGCAGAGATGCCCAGACTTCCCTCTCCCCGGCCACTTCTTCTAGCTCTTCTGGGGGAATCCCAAGGTGTTCCCAGGCCAGCCGGGAGACATAGTCCCTCCAGCGTGTCCTGGGTCTTCCCCGGGGCCTCCTCCCGGTTGGACGTGCCCGGAACACCTCACCAGGGAGGCGTCCAGGAGGCATCCTGATCAGATGCCCGAGCCACCTCATATGACTCCTCTCAATGCGGAGGAGCAGCGGCTCTACTCTGAGCCCCTCCCGGATGACTGAGCTTCTCACCCTATCTTTAAGGGAAAGCCCAGACACCCTGCGAAGGAAACTTAATTCAGCGATCTTTTTCTTTCGGTCACTACCCATAGCTCATGACCATAGGTGAGGGTAGGAACATAGACACTGCACCGATCCGCCTGTCGATCTCACGCTCCATTCTTCCCTCACTCGTGAACAAGACCCCGAGATACTTGAACTCCTCCACTTGGGGCAGGATCTCGCTACCAACCCTGAGAGGGCACTCCACCCTTTTCCGGTTGAGGACCATGGTCTCGGATTTGGAGGTGCTGATTCTCATCCCAGCCGCTTCACACTCGGCTGCGAACCGATCCAGAGAGAGCTGAAGATCACGGCCTGTCTTAAGAGTTTCTTTTGTTTAAAATTTTGGTTTCAGCTATTTTGTGAATTGTTTTGCTTGTTTTTTTTTTTTTTTGTTTGTTTTGCATTAGCTTTTTGAGATTTTTTTATTTAAGTTCATCCAGGCTTAGCCCTGTTCTGTTCTTTATTACCTTTACTTATCTCATTTGGGTTGTTACTTATTTTGTGATTCTCCTTTGGATTGTTTCCTTTTATTACACCTCCTAAATGTTAAACTATGTTCTTTTTATTAGTTAATTAATATGTTTTTTTAGGAGATAACCTCTTGTGGGTAATTTGCTTAACTCTGTAGTTTTGTTTTAATGTCTGGCCCACATAAGTCTAATTCCAATCTGTAAAACATACCTAATTGCCCAGGAGGTGTGTTTAGTACAACAGAAACAAATTTAAAAATAATTCATTTTTATCATAGTTTAGTGTTCTTTTGCCCATTGACAGTTATTGCCATGTCAGGAATTTTCATTTAAACAGTAGGCCATGTAAAGGATGCTATAGAGCCAATAAGAAACACTGAGGTGTAGAATAACACAAATATTCCAGAAGTAAAGCACTTGTTTGTATTTGTTCAACACAATGTTGCATTTCAGCTAAAATGGTTTGATGTTCAATACCTAAAATGTGAACATAAAAAATGGAGCATCTTTACATTTTTTCATTTCTCAAGGAGGAGAATTTAAAGCAATGGTGTGGAGCTTATGAGGTATCAGAGTCTTAGCAATGTGCCACTGCAGTAAACAAGATTAATAAATGAACTTACTGTAATAAACCATGTCCACTGGCTTTGAAAGGTTCAAAGAATTTTATTGTTACAAAATGAAAATTGTCTCCAGAACTCCATGATTGATGATGACCAAAAAATGTCCCCATCAGTAATGCAAATGGTGGGTGGCCTTGTATTGAATAAGTTTTCGGGTGGCAGTAGCACTCAGTCTCACCCACTGCAATAAAGGCATTTGTCCTCAGCGTGCCTCAGCAGTTATTCAGAGCAATAGGCTCTACATGATCCTCTCAATGTGTTTTTCGTCTGTTGTCTTCAGTCTGAACTTTATCAACATGTTGTGGTTTAACAATAGAAGCTGAAAGGTTTTGTTTTCACATTTATACAAAGGATACAGCCCAATGATATACTGTACTATATAATAAGCTTGTTTGTCTAAACCAGGGGTGCCCAATGCTCGACCGGTAGATCGGAATGGTAGTGCAGGTAGATCGCGTTGCATTCAAAAAAACTTTTTTTAAACTTTAGTCTACCATATATCCTCCCTATGGCATTTGCCCCTTGATTGACATACAGGGCGGCCAGTCTGAGATCTCTTTTCTTCTAACACACTGGTCATCCCGCACGCACAATCAAATGCGCAAGCTACTGCAAAACTCTGGCATTGATCTAGTTAGCCTTCCAATTTATATCGACTAAAGAAGGGATTTAAAAAAATTGTTTTGGGGAGGGTATGGGCTGGATGTGAAATTGGAAGAGGATTTTTTTTTCTCACAATGTCACAATCGAAGTGCGTTTGTCTGATCTGTCAATCTATTATTCCTATTCCAAAGAAGGAAAATGTGGAAAGGCACTTTCAAAGAGTTCATAAAAACTACGAAACTGACTTCCTTCCGAAAAGCGATCTGAGAAAGAGAAAGGAGAGGGAGCTAAAATCGCAGTTAATCGGACAGCCGTCATTTTTCACTCGGCTGAATTCAAAAGCAAAGGCAGACACACCGAAGCATCGTTCCAGGTGAGTCACTCGATCATTAAGCATAAGAAGTCCTTCCAAGATGGAGAGATGATAAAAGAGGCCTTTGTTGAGGCAGATGGGTAGGGAAAATTCCTGCTGAGATTTCGAGACCCCTGGCCGGAGAAAAAGGAGTTTCTCCTTGTCATTAAACATGCAGAATACAAGCAACTTAATAACGATCAATGGCCGCTAGACTTGGCATTTTTTTTCTGATCTGACCAACATGTTGAATGAGCTTAATTTACAGCTGCAAGGAAAAGAGAACTCCATGGTCAATATGATTAGCTCAGTTAATGCTTTCAAACGAAAAATGCAAAATCTGTCCTCAAAGCTGCAGAGCCTTGATTTGGAGAACATCCAAAATCTCGTTTCAGAGCTGGAGACTCAATGAAAGGCATGTGCGCAACTTGACAGCATATGCTACACAGAGCAGATTGAAAATTGTCTGTCAGACTTTGACAGACGGTTTCAAGACTTTGCTTTACTTGAGCCAATCGCTACATTTAAGTGCTATCCATTTAGTGAAGATGTTGAGGGTGATTCACTCGCATCAAAAATTGCAACATTGTTTCACCTAAAACTCCTCTACAGTGGAGGACGAGATTTTGACACTACAGGGTGACATTCAGCTGAAGTATGGGGCTGATGGACAGTTTTGGAACTTACAGAGGAAAAGTACCCAAACATGAGGAAATGTGCTCCTTACCTCCTTGACTGCATTATTTGGCTCTACTTATTTATGCAGGTCAGCCTTTTCCCACATGAAGATTATTAAATCCAAATACTGTAGTGACCATAAATGTATTGAATTGTTATTGTGCCATAAAGGTTATTCAGTTATGCAAGGTACAACAACATATATTTTATGAATAAAGTATACTCAGTATATATATATCTCATTTCTAACGTAGATAGATCATTTCGACCTGGTCATTTTAAAAGTAGCTCGCAAGCTGAAAAAGTGTAGGCACCCCTGGTCTAAAGTTTCACTTGAGTTATTAGAATCACAGTTCTAGACCATTCTTTTACCAGTATCCGTGCATCTGGGGGTCTCACGTATGAAGAGAATTAATGAAATGAAGATTAGAGGTGAGCTTCTTTAAAAATGGCAAGTCTGGCAAAAATTGTATGCAGTATGTGTAGTATCTGCAGATGTGTATCAATAAGCAGGAATATTATCGGCTACACGGTGTACGCATATCATTTGTTTGAAAGGTTTGTTTCACATTTCTTCTGGTGTCCCACTGGCCATTAGTCTAAGGCACTGGGGGTATTATTTTTCTTTTTTTTACCTTACAAAGTTGTTTACGTTCCCAAAGAGAAACCTCACCTGTCTCGGCAGCAAGACAGCTTGCTGAGGATTTTTCTGACATTGTCCACCTGGGACTGTTGCTCCACAATCCACTTATCCTCCTCCTCATCAGACGCGGCCTGTCCTTCCACTGACCGGAACAGCTGCTCACCTGCTGCATAGATGGCACTCATTAGTGACTGTTGTAATTGACCACACTGCGTCTCACTGGTCCCTACCTACACCTACTGTACACCTGATTTAACTTCTGTGTTTGTGCAGACAAGACACACTCTGAAGGGGTCAGTGGATATGTTACAGCAGCCTCTGTTGCTTACTCAGAATTCTTTTGACATGTGCCTTCCGCTCTCTGTCTCCAGGATCTCTTTCCCTTTCCTGTCAAAATCTGTGATCAAAGCCTTTGACATAAAGTCATTAGCAAAGAAGTTATGAAGTGGATGTGCGTGAAGTTTATGAAACAATTCCTTTGGCCACTAACTTTAAAATCACAGCAGATGTAACTACCCTTGCTTACACAAAACATATCAGCTAAGAACACAGAGTAAAGAAAAAATGCTTATTACCATCAGGAGATGTTTCAGCATGGCCTGTTGGGGACCTCCGGTCTTGCTGGATGGACAGACAGCATTCTCGTTTTGATGGATCCGTTGCACCAACATTCTCCTCGCCAGGCGGGCTCTTCATTGGAACCTGAGCCTGAATCACTGTTGACCTGAAGATATAAGTTTCAAATGAAACAGACTCCAAAGTACGGAAAGGGTGTTGACCACTGCATATCCTTGAGAGGACAGGCAGACTATTCTGAGAAGAGCCAACCAGACGGGTTAACACCAAAGTGATTAGAGGAGAAGCACACAAATCTTCTGGATCAAACAGGGCAGGACATTTTGCCTTTTATACTGATTCCATCTGTCTGTTATTGCATTCTAGATTATGTCAGAACTGATCATTAAAATATCATAAAACTATAGTAGAGAAATGAATAAACACCTTTTGTAGTGAGGAATACACTCAAGCAAGATGAGTATTTTGTTATTTAAACGCTTGCAGTGTTGAAATGTTCAACTTTTGCTGCTCTGACAAATCCTGCAAAATCACTTAAATGTAGCGGATTACAGTATTACCTGGTCGACAGGGTGAGAAAAGACTCCAAGATCCAGACTGGGATGGATCACTGAGGGCTGCTTATACTGAGGGATATATGTAGTGTCTCTCTCGCCCCCTCTCTTGATGTGTGTCAGGTGAATTGCTTCATGAATTTTGGGAGAAGTAGATTGTAAATATTGACCTCTGGTGGAATTTAAGAGTAGTATAAATTAAATCTACTATAAAAAAAAAACAAAAAAAAAATGCCAAGGCCTGATTCTGTGTCTAGTCCATCACTGAAATTTAATTGGTCAGTTTGGCTTTGGTGACACAATTGAAAGAAGATGTGCGAGTCTGAGACACACGAGGCATAAAAAAGGCATAGAAGCCATACTGAGAGTCACCTTCAGAGACAGCAAGTGTAACAGTGGACAAGAGATGTGCAAGGCACCTTGAAATGACAGAGTCTAAGAAGCAGGGTTTATGGGAATGCACTTGAGAGAGGGCATGCTGGTCAAAAGAGGTTCAGACACACAAGGATACAGAGGAAAGGCTCTGAAGGTACACATAGGGAAAGACATATCAAATATTCTGAAATGTATTCTATTACCTGTCTTAGTACTAGGGTGTTGTACTGTGTTAGCCATTATGAATGTAGAGAAAAGCCAAGCAAAATGACACCTTTTATTGGCTAACTAAAAAGATTACAATATGCAAGCTTTCGAGGCAACTCAGGCCCCTTCTTCAGGCAAGACCATGCACCAATCTCAAAAAACATGCAGAGACAAGGGGACAAACAACACTTACTGTGCACAGCGAAAGACGTCTAAATCTTGCCTGAAGAAGGGGCCTGAGTTGCCTCGGAAGCTTGCATATTGTAATCTTTTTAGTTAGCCAATAAAAGGTGTCATTTTGCTTGGCTTTTCTTTACCTGTCTTAGATAAGCAATGTTGCTAGTTATTTATAAAGTAAAACAGACTTCCCTTTCAGAACATGCATATCAGGCCTGTGGTGTAGCAGGTCCACACCTCAAGTTAACAGGCCCTCTTTTTAAATAAATAATCGCCCCACTTGCGGCTTAGCGAGGGGTTGTGGTGTGTGTGGCCAAGCGGTTCCTGGGGGGAGTTTGTGATGCAGGCGATCCTCGCTTAAATGCACAGGTGAGGAGTCGTCCACATCCGTAATTGTTCCTGGGAGCTGCTAATTGCCACATCTGATCCACGTCCCCGTGATAAATAGAAGCGCGAGGCGGCTAAGGGGAGATGAATGAGAGAAAGAAGAAAGGAAAGGAATGGAGGTTACAGAAGAGGGAGGCAGGAAGCAGGGAGAGGAAAGCCAGTGCAATGCAAGAGAGAGAGCGAGCGCGTGCAGGCTCGCAGGCAGCTGGACAGTGAGCCCTAGCGGGGTGTTTGGCTGACACCTAGGGCAGTTGGTAGTGGTTGCTCCCGCTGAGCATTGGGAGGAGCAGGAGTGACCGGAAGAAGGATGGCTTGCTGCGGAAGACAGCGGGAGTCGGGAGGCTTGGAAGGTGGATTCCCCAGCGTGAGCATCCTGGCCGTTGGAGGAAATCAAAGTCTCGGTCTGGGAAGAGCAAAACCAAAACCAGAGATCGGGAAACCTTCAGAGCAGCAGGCAGAGCAGGTCAGCTGCAGCTAGAGTGACTCCCCTGGTGCATAGCCTGGACGGGAGAAGCAGGGGAGCCACCAGTAGGAATGCACCGGGTTGATTTTTAAAAGGACAGCTTCCAGCCATTGTTTTAACCTCATTGTTTTTTCAAAGGGATTTTTTTTTTCTATGGAATTTTAACCTCCACCTTTCACTTGTTTTAATGGATTATTTATTTAATGAAGATGTTTGATGCACTGCACTTTATTTAATTCGGACACTTTGTTTTGTTTGCTGTTTTTAATAAAAGCACTTAGCACTTTTTGTACCATCCCCTTGCTTCATTGTTGTGTCTAGCTCATTGGTGACATTACCGACAGTGTTGGGTTCAAGAGCTCCCTGAAGCAAGATGGGAGCATGAAGCGAACCCGCATCGTCACAATGCCAAAAATAAAGTCCCAGCACACCTCTTTTGAGCTGCAGTCTGGTGGGCCCTGATTGAGTATGACCACAGATGCCAGTCTCACTAGAACAAAGCATGTGTTTAGAATTGAGCCTGCTCTCCTGGAGGACATAAAGACCTGCTAGGTCAGGGCAAACCATCTGAACAGGCTAAAGCACACTGCTCTGAGGGGACAGAGAGCTCCGTGTAGTTAGCCCAAACAAGCTGTATTTGGACTGCTACAATGCACAATGGTCAAACTATCTCATCTTGCACTGCACATGTGCTAAGTTAAATCAGATGCCCTTTTAGCATGTGAGTGTTGTTTCTAGAATCGCATCAACGAGCTGCTTGGCACCCTATCAGACTGTAGCCATCTTCTCAGAATGTCAGTGAGACTCCGACTGTTACTTATTTGAAGAGCCTCTAAGTTTCCTGGGAGACACCAAGCTGCCCTCATTGATTCAGAGGCCTTTGTGTCTTCAGATGAGCAGCTATGGAACAAATGCAACCACCGGCAGCATTATGTTAATGGTGCTTTCTGCCCTCATTGGACAAGGGCACACTGATCATAAAGACAGCTTTTAGTGGTGGCTGGGGCTAGGAGAGGAGGTAGCTGAGCAAGCACACATACTTCCAGTAGCAAAGGAGTCAGGAGAGACTCAAACAGCTGCCAAAATAAGGGGGTGCAAAACACACAAAAACACACCGACAATCTCTAACATCAACAGTGGGGAAAATCTGGCCTCATAGGCAGACATGCTGGAACTATATCAAGAACAAAAGCCAACATGCCAGTCTAAAACTGGCAAAGACTGGAGACTTCAAGCATTCACTGCTCACCCTTACATAAGTGCTGCACACAGACACAGTGTTGGCACATTCAGTATACTAGTGTGCCAAATATTGAGCTAGCATTCTCAAATAATCTGGCACCCTCCAGTGACTGGGCAACCCGCATGCATTAATGGAGTCTACATTAAAATGACACTCACTTTTCATGGCATGTTCACACATCTGGGTGACACAAATGTTGAAACGGTGAGTTTTCAGACTATATAGTGCTTTTCAACGACTGGAGACACAGAGCCAAAGGCCTTGCAGTGATGCCACGGGCAGGGAATGTTCTCCTTCTTGAGTGTTATTTTCCATCAGCTGCACAGGGCACCCACCTTCTGAATGACACGGTTTTGCTTGCACCCTGGCTTACAACAAAGACTTCTTGCTGCCAGATGGCTGCGCGTTTTTCTTGTCATTGTTTTGTATGGAAGCCTCAGCATCAGTTGGATTAGGAAAGGCCCACCCATGGGAAGAAAAAAGGAAACCCCCATCCCCCATCCACCTCCAGGTCAAAGAGACAGACTTGCTTTCATGGCACACTGACCTCAGTCTCTCAGTCTGTCGCAATTGTGGGATATAACTGGAGTCATTACTAAAGGCCTCATGGCCCTTTCTTTCACACCCACTATGTGTTACATTTACAAAAGAGCACAACTGGCAGAAAATTCATCATGGGACTCAACAACATCACCCACTTTGATAGATGCCATGAAAGGAACAGTAAGCATACTACCCTGAAGGAATGAAACCCAACATGGCATAATTCCACATGCAGACCTTTTGCTACAGTTGGTGCATTCATTTCTTCTTGCCAGTAAATGGCAATCACTAATATGTGAGGCACACAGCAGAAATGTTAAAAGGCAGATGACTAGGATTTTTGGTACAGTATCTCAATTTCCTACCTAGTCTGACCACCATACTGCCCCCTAGGCTAAATGACGTCTCCTCCTCCTCCTCCCACACACACCTTTTTGACAATGACTGCAAAATGTGAACACTGAGACTGGATCCAGATCCACAACTCCACACATTATGCCAATGAAACCCCAAATTTGTGACTTGAAAAGAGAGTAGTGAAGGCTGAGACTCACTCTTCTGCCTCGGAGAGTAAGAAAAAGCATGAAAGTGAAAGAGACGTCAGTTAGATTCAGCATTTGTCTCCACTAAGCCGCAGATCTGCTGGCAGACCTCCAGTTTCATCTCTTTTTGCTACCCCTCCCTTGGCTCTGAAACCCATGAAGCATAGAGTTTGATTGCCTACATTTTTCTAACCCATAACAGATGGTCGTAACGTTAGGATGACATGTTGTGAGGCAGCTGGATATTTCCAAATTAGGAAGGTGAGAGAAAGGAGTTCTTGGAGGCCCCACAGCCTTCTCTGCTTCTTATGAAAGGAATCTTCAGCATTCCTTATTTTTTCCTCCGTCCCCCTGTTTACGCAATTAATAAGCTGATATTTATTTACATTCGGTTGTAAGTTGCTGAATGTGGAAAGCTTTGTAATGTCATCTTTTAACCAGCTGCTTGAAAGCAATGACTTAGGTAATAAAACAAAAAGTCAAAGCACAGATCGTGGCCTGAAAAAGCAAAAGCAGCTGGCGCCGTAATTGTTGGCCTGTGGTGCATGCCATCTTTCCTTTAATGCATGTTTCCATGAAGGCATCAGAAGATGGAGTGACAGTCACTATATTCAGCAGTACACCACAGTGTGCCAACTGCAAACAAAACTATCGATAGCCAAGTCTGCACAAGTTCCCCAAAATGACACAATGGTTCCACCCTGCAACTATCTTCTATTTTATGGCACGACAGCACTTGTAAATGTAGCTACTGGCTGCTGCTGATACTGACAAGAGTCCTGGAAAGACTCCAGTTTTCAACAGACACTGGAATCAGCATATGTCGAGTAAAGCTTGCCTTGGAGCTGACAGGCAGAAATCACCGATGGCAGAAAGGAACAGCGCCAGTCCTGCTGCCATGGACCCCAAGCCAAACTCCTGCTGCTTAGTCTGCATCTGATGTAACATTTCTGAGGTAAAATCATTTCCATGTATCAGCCTTCACTTATTACTATTATTACTATTAATGCACAATAAAAACAAGACTCTGAAAGGATAAGGTGCAGAACATACAGTATACTCAATCAGCAAAAATCCAAATAATTGAAGGATTCTTCTTTTTAATGTAATCTGCTAGTGGCTAATGCTGCTGAATCAGGTTCCATGGTTCAAATACCAGCTGTGTGGCATTTCTGCCTTGTTCTTGCACTCTTGTGAGTTTTCTCCTGTGACACTAATTCATGACATGTTCCAAAAACATGTGGCTTACACCGACTGGTGGGACCCACTGTAAACCAGCCCTGTGTGACTAAGTGGCTGTGCCCTATGATGGACTGGCATCCAGTCCTGGATTGTTTCCTGCCTAGGATCTAAACTCAGACCCATTGTAATCTGGAATATGAGAATTTGGTAAAAGAAATAATAAATAAATGTGTTTCACTTTAAGACAAGATACATCCACTCGCTTCAAGTCAGATTTTCTGTAGCAAACACACTTCCACTCATTGAATCAGTACCCTAAATTAGTGCTGGGCGGTATACCGGTTCATACCGAAAACCGTTTTTTATTTTTTTTATGATATGGATTTTTCTTATACCGCAACACCGGTTTAAATTGCCTAAACGACGTTCGGAACATGGCGCAGCGGGAAACTGTTCAAGTGGGGACCTTTTTCACTGCTACACCCCTAAACACAGATTTGTTGCACTAGGGCTCTTTTTCACTGCTACACCACCAAATAGTGGGCGGTAGTATAGGAATGCTGCGTGTTGAAAATGGACAGAAAGCCTGGAGATACTTTAGTTTTAAAAGGTCAGATGTGTAAATTCTGTTTCTATACTACTGGATAATACTGCAAGCCAAGTTGTACTTGTTTCATTTGTTTTCAATACAGTGTAATGTACCTGTGTAATAGTGTGACGACATGTTTTCAAACCCCGTCATAAGTTATATAGCACATTAAATGCTTTGTGTTAAGTGATTCTTAAACTGACTTCTTCTTGCACTAACAGGAGGCGCCGGCAGCGATCGCCGCACAGAATACATTCACTTCATGATCTTCCTTCTCTCTGAACATTTAGAATGCTAAAATAAGTACTTAATATAATTTTCATGGTGAAATGCATTAAAGCATGCATTAATCATATGGGGGCACAGCGGCGTGCCTGCCTTGCATTTGCATGTTTTTCTGGTGGGTTTACTCGGCGCTTCAGTTTCCTTTCAAAGTCATGTAGGATGTGGGGTTTTGTTGTGCTATATTGACCCTGCTAGTGTATGTTTTGCTTGTATTTATCCTTCGATGTGCTGGCGACTCGTTCAGAGATGGGCGCAACTCTGAATGGATGGCATAATTAAACATGTATAACGAAGATATTTTTAAAGTTCTGAACACTCCGTGGGCTAAGTTTATAACTAGTTTTAATTTCACAAAGACGTTTATCGTGTGGTGATTGGTTATGTGGAGAAAGAAAAAGGACGGATAGGAGCTGAGGGTTTTAGTACGTCAGATAGAGACAGCACGCGTGCAATAAAGAAAGCCCGCTCAGAAGAACATGCATTGAATTCTGTGTTCGTGTCTCCGACCACCAGATCACAAACCCAACATTTACACAATATTTAAGTTAAACCTGTGTGATACCCATTCATACATCCAGTTTTTTGGAGCCTCGTCACACCTGCCATAAAGGTCTCTACACTGAACGTACACCTGGAGACCCCTAACTGCCAGGGAGCAGCACTACCGCCTCACTACCGTGCTTGTTTAATACCTGCTTTAATGCATTTCATCATGAAAATGATATCAAGTATTTATCTTAGCATTCTAAATTTTTAGAGAGCAGGAATACCATGAAATGAATGGATTCTGTGCGGTGATTGCTGCCTCCTCTTAGTGTATAGGAAGTCAGTTTAAGAAGCATAGTGATTAACAACCGGGTCGGGGAACACAACACAAAGCATTTAATGTGCTGCATTAACTTATGACGGGATTTGAGAAAATCAAGTAAATTAAACATTGAATTTAGGATGAAGTTTAGTTTATGACATTCTACTTTAATTATGAAGTAAACTATGAGAATAAAGTGGAAATGTCGACTTTAATCTTGACATAAGCGTCAAAATTAAAGTGGAAATGTCAAGAATAAAGTCAGCATGTCGACTTTATTCTTGACATATACCGGTAGTTTGTTTTTTTTCTTCCCTCTTTACTGTATTTTTTTTTTCTTCACCGTGGCCCTAATGCACTTCCGTAGGGCTATACCACAAATAGCATTATACAGTAAATGCAAGTTGCAGTTATTTTATATATGTATATAGCTTAGCTTGAAGCAAGGCCCATATTAATGCAGTTTGCCTAAATGATGGTACAGCTGGTAAGGATGTCATCACCAAGTTGCACTTGTTTTATTTTATTTTAATTTGGTGAATACTGTGTAATACACCTGGGCTTGAAGTTTTGAAGTAATAGTGCAGCTATCAGTAATAATACTATTATTTACTTTATTGTTATTATTTATTAGTTTAAATATTATGCAGTTTATTGATGGTAAAGTTGTTTAAAAAGTCACTTTAATGTGTCAGTGGACAGAGATTGTTAACATTAACAGAAAGTGTAGTTGGTTCACAAAAAATATTTACTATTTATTACTTTTCTAAGACATGTTCAGTGCAATACAAGTTTTGACAAGCACCTCTGGATATTTTACTAAGTCTAAATGCCCCTTTGGATGGTTGAAAATATGTTGTCAAAATCATAGTTTAAGTTTTTGCAAAGTTTGTTCAATAAAAAGGTTCTATATTTTGACTGCAACTGTCATGCAATGTGATTCCTTCTCTTTAGTGTCACCCCCTTGAAAACTATCACTTTATGGGGCCATGCAAATCTGTATTAATACTTGTGTGCACATTAAAATGTTTTTTGTACAATGTACAATTCTCATAACAGTGGAATAGGTTATTCTTAGCCAGTCTACTGCAGTAATTGCAGTGGAAAATGTGGTTAACATTCACTCATGCATGGGGAAAAAAATACCGTCCAATACCGTGAAACCGGGATAATTTAGAAAAATACCGTGATAATGAATTTTGGTCATACCGCCCACCCCTACCCTAAATTGATTGTGAAAGCAACTTGTCCTCACTTTTTTTATTTGGATTTATTTTTTCACATCCATAGAGTCTACCACTGCTTTTTCAAAAAACAACTCAAAAACTCACCCTCTAAAAAATCAGCTACTCCTGAATATTTTACACATTTCAATAATAAAAAAAACAAAAAATCAAACAAACAAAAAGACACACAAGCCTTTTGCAGGTCCATCTTCTAGACTTTGAGGAAAGGCCCATTAGTCCATTAGCAAATATCCGAACAAAGAGGTGAAACCCATTATTTGGCATCAGAGGAAGGCTATAAGACCCTGTTATTACTGTCACGTGTAGTATGTAGGATCTACGAAGGTGGGACTCATGATTAGGCATTAAAGTAACATTTATACAGCACACAATATTGAAACGCACTGACTGACAGTGGGGTGTTGTTTGGAGTTGAGACACCACTGTGCTGTAGGTGTCAAAAATGGTAGTAATAACATGGTAAGCACCAGGACGAGGAGGATCCACTGTAGTGATAACAAGCATAAGGGTTTAGGATCCATTCATTATTTCTCATCCTGGAAAAAAGGCATCCTTAGTAGGTATATAGAGATGAAGGTGTGACCAGCTATTAGGCATAGGAAGAAGCAGTGGTGGTGCTGGTGCTGGGAACCGTCATAATTAGTATTAGGAAACTAAATTGACAGGTGCAAATCGAGGTAAAGTAGGTGGCACCTCCTGGTTTAACCAACAAGTAGATGGAAGTGTAGGAACACCTGCCTTAATGGGTCCAAAGGCTGAAATATGTAACATTTTGAACCTCACAAAACTGCCTTGCATGTTTTTAGTAGCCTAGGGTCCAATCTTCAAAGCTGGAGGCAGTTTGATTCTGGTAGCCTGCTGCTTTATTCTTCTCTTCACCCTTGCAATAATGTATTTTTCCTACTGGCAAGAGCAGAACCTCTCATCATACAAGACAAATAGTCCCACGGTATCTGCTGGCAATTGACAATGGCCCGCCAACATGCTAAAACTCTGATTAACAATCATCAGGATTTTGGCTGAGCGCACAGTTGCTAGGAGATGGCAAGGGAGCTACTAAACGTTATTCAGCAAACTGGGAGAGTGCAAAAGAGGCGCTTGACAGCTGATGGAAGCTTTCAGTGTGAGTGAATAGGGAGCTACACAATACGTCCCGGGACATTATCATGAGAATGAGCCCACATGAAAACAAAAAAGACTTTCTAGTCTTCAACGGACGGCTCTCTGGGAAATGAAAGGGAGAAACAGAGGTGGCAGGGGCTTTTCACAAGCACACTTAAGCGATCGTGAAGAACAGGAGGTGCAGTGTGGGTAGCTTCAATTGCAGGCACACTAAACTTTAAGTTTGGCTTAAGGTAATGGAAAGAGCATGGGGGATATGGTGCCAGCTTCAAGTACATCTTCAGTTCCCCTTCATAGAGCTAACCCAACCAGAGACTCCTCAAGCAAACTTGGGCTGCTGAGGTAGGGAGCTGAACTGCAGACTTGCACCACCACCACATGTGAGTTCTTAGGTGGATTGCTAACCTTGGAGCCACCTTGCTCCTAGCTTCATGATTTGAACTCAGTTGTGAGTGGCAGTGTGAGTAGATAAGGTCCAATATTATGAAATGCTTTTCATGTGCAGTTACCATCCATCACAGCTGCCCTTGTTAAATTCTATTAAAAAAAACAAAAAAACATGACTTGCTGGTGGAGTGCTGGCCTGAAATGGACACCTAATCTGAAACAGTTTTTCATTAAAGAACATTTCGCCTCCTTTGAGGTGCTTCCTGTCTCAATTAATTGAACAATAAGAGCTGAAAGTTTGCAAGGAAATGCAGAACTTGGCATAACCATCTGGCGCATGCTGCTAGCTTGCCCATAACCATTTTTGAATGACTTTGCACCACTGGAAGCTGGTAATGAAATGTACTCCTAATGTCTCTGAGGTAAATGTCCACTATGTGATCGGGCCAGGAAGAAACAATAGACATTAGCTTACCCCCAAGTAGCTGTTACCTGTAATAGCCAAGTTCAGACTCCAGCTGTGCCACATGCCGCTGCAGCGTAGGGACCCGCTGAGCCTTGACTTCCAGCTCACGGACCTTGCTTAGACTACTGAGCACTGCTTCTCTGGCTTCCTCTATCTTCTTCCTCATTTCAGCCTGCTCCCACTTAAGGCTCCGGTTGCACTCTTCGAGGTTCCTCAGTGCCTCCCGGGTCATCTTCAGCTCATTCTCTAGCTCTTGATTGAATGTCATTGCTTCTTCTATTTTGCCATTTCCAATGGTGGGCATCTTCTCCATGTCACAGAGTAAGCTGTTCAAACATTTGCTGTCCATCTGGCTGTGGGATTTTTGAGTGAAGGACCTCCTGTTCGCCAAGTAACAGCCACTCTCTGCTGTATGGCCATCATGGCTCTTCCACAGCCCAACCTGGAAAAAAGTTTTAAAAGATGGAGAAAAAAACACTAATGAGAGATACATTAAAAAACTGGTCACAGTGGGAATGATCAATTGGCATTCTCTCTCTCCATTCCAGTATATCAGGGCAGAGGAGACCAGCACAATCATCTGAAGACATAAGAACCCAGCGGGCTCACCATATGTTTGTTTATGTGTGTACATGTGCAGCCTGAACTTTTCAGTTGTCTTGGAACTTGAAGGAGAAAGCCACTTAAGGTGTCCCATTGTTTAATTTCTAAAGCATGTGTGGATTTGCACATCTCGCTATACTGGTGCAGTTATCATTATCATGAACCATGATAATTACTTATCTGTAATACAATGTAGCACTTTGCCCATTGAACAGAAATTGGAAATATATTGTGACCACAAGAGAATGACAGAAAGCCCCAAACCACAAACCCAGCAGTACACCACACATTATTAGGATAAAATAAACGGTTTTTATTCTCTCTCAAGGCACTTTCCACAGTACTCTCCAGATGTAAGCCACAATAATACAACAAATGAGCAATACAGCACTAATCCCTCCTCCTTCTCTGCTCCACTGAGTGTTGTCTGTTGTCTCCCATCTTATCCATGTATGGCCGCGGGCTTCCTTTTATGCTAAACCTGGAAATGCTTCCGGGGCCATGCCACGTCTTCGGGAAAGCACTTCTGGGTCATAATGAAAGTAAGGAGGTCCTCCCCTGACAGCACCCTCTACTGAAACAGCGCTGCACTTCCGGACTTCATATCCGAAGCACCCCTGTGGGTGTCCCCACTGGGTTCCCATGCAAGGATCACTGCCACCTGACATACAGTATGGGGGATTGAACTACTCCCGACTCCTGGCTTCTACTGGTCCATCCATTGTTTTATACCTGCCCGGCACAAACTTATTTTCTCACCTGTCTTTCCGGTCTGGCTTCCCGTCTAAGTAATAAACCATGCTACTCCCCATTCGGAATGTATGTTCTTATCTTACAGTATTAATATTCATTTGCCTTTCTGGCTTCTTTTAGATAGATAGATAGATAGATAGATAGATAGATAGATAGATAGATAGATAGATAGATAGATGATACTTTATTAATCCCAAGGATTAATGTACATAGTACATTAATACTGTCCTTTGTTGGTTGTGCTGTTTGACAAAATAATATGTTGATAGATCTTCATTTTGTGTGATTTTTTTATGGAATTTTTCAGCAGACATTTAATCATTGCTGGTGCTGGAAGCCTAATAAATTGTGAAGCGCAGTATCCCTCCATTTCTTCCTCAAGTGAGTTTTATTGATGCAGTCATCTTCTTCTTTGGCTGCCCTCCAATGCTGCTGCCCCTGCTTTGATCTTTCACAGCTCCTTCCTTTTGGCTCCAATGATCTTTCTTCTGCTACTAGGGGGCTCCTCCCCCTGCTCGCTTCGCTCGCCAACCCCTGGCGTTGGGGCATGACAAAGAGTGAGATGTATGAATTAGAAATAGAATAGTGTGTAGGTTTGGATGATGCCTATATAAATAAAAAATAGAGTGTTTGGCATAGAGTAATGTTTTATTGGAATATTTCTTTGTATACAACATTAGTAGTAAAGATGGTGTCTTGTCTTTGAATGAGTCTTCCTTGGCATGGATCATTTATAACTTTAACTTTAACATCAGATGAACGTCGAACACGTGAGAAGGCAACATAAAGTTGTCCATGTCCAAAAACGGGTTCAGAGTTGTAGATGCCAACCTTGTCCATGGCTTGTCCTTGTGATTTGTTGATGGTCATGGCAAATGCAGGTTTAATGGGGAACTGTCGGCGTTTCAATGTAAAAGGTAATTCTAGGTCAGAACTCGTAAGGTCAATTCTAGGAAAGAGAACAGTATTGTTAGCATGTGATTTTGTAAGAACTGTTGCTTGAATAACATTGTGTGTCATGGTGTTGATGACTAAACGTGTGCCATTGCATAAACCCTGTTTAGTGTTAAGGTTTCTTAATAGCATGATTATTGTTCCGTTTTTAAGGGTAAGGTTGTGTTGTGGTCATCCGTCCGGGTTAATAGTGTTCAAATATTCTAAGGGGAAATTCAGATGTTCATTGTCGTCATCAGAGTCAACTTTGTCAGAGCTTAGAAAGAGCCGTGTCTCTCCAGGAAGTAATGAAATGACCTGGTTATTAATGTGATTAACATTAATATTTTTTGGACATAATATAGTCCATCCATCCATATAGTGCGTTGTGTTAATCACATATGCGAAAGCAGTATGGGCCATTGCCTTTTGGTGGCCTGATATGTACTCCGGTAGATGCAAAAGCAAATGAACTATTGTAGGATCTAATGCAGTTCATAAAGTTTTTACTTTCAGGCACATCCTTAGTTAGAAGCTTCTGTAGATATTCAGGATATGAATGTAAAGGAGGCAGTCTAATCTGCCCCTTTTGACAACAACGTGTAAATTCATTATTTGTGTTGCCAGTTGTTGCTTCTGGGAAGTTAAGTGAATGACAATGATTGCAAATGACATTCATTAATCCCAATGAATTTTCCTCAATAGTGGACTCATTATTGAAGGCGTTGTCAGCCAAATGTCGTAATCGTTTAGCAGGTGTCTGGTGTTGATGTCCGCGACGGGCATGTTTTGCTTGTGGCGTTTGAGTGCCGCGTTGTTGCATGTCCATTATTTGTGACGCGCTATTTTTTACTTTTGTATGTCGGTCAGTTGAGTTCTCTGGTTTTGGAGTCTTGCTTGCTTGTTTTGTGGCAGGTCATATGCGCGTTGTACACGTCTGCATTCATTTATTCTGTCTCTTCGCTCCCTTTTTTGTATGTCTGAGACGCGAGCTCTTTCTTTTGAAATCGTGCTTGTTTCGATGTAGCACTTTGAGACGCGCGCTGTATGCGTCTACGTTCATTGTGTCTGTCCATTTGGGCACGTCTCTGTAACGGGGTCACTTGAGCTTTGCGTTTTTTGATCCGAGACATTTTTTCTCCCGGAGTTTCCTTTGCGCGTTGTATGCGCCGCCGTGTATTTTCTTGTTTCATTCGTGTTCGTGTGTTTGGTCCCGTTATCCGATCCGAATCGTTTTGTACCCGTGACCGTATATTCATGTCTTGTTTGTTCCTCAGCGTGCGAAATATGGATAAGTAATAAGGAGGATCGCACTCACTGTTAATATGGAGCCTTTTCTGCAGTTGAACGGTTAATAGTGCTTTATTGTAAGGAGATCCACCTATGCTGCCTAGTGTGAAGGTGTTGAGATGACGTATGTGTAATATGGACGTTTCCTTTAGATATGTGGCTTTGGGTGTCACTTCTTATCGATGGGGGGGGGGGGGGATTTTTGTTGCGCGAGTGTCTTCTTTCTTTTTGTGTTCCAGGGGCTTGTTGAATCCCCCTCTTTGTGTGTGTCCCGTCCGTTGCTTGTAGGGTGTGTGGGGTGCTTTTGTGTTCTTTTTTTTTGTGTTCCAGGGGCTTGTTAAATCCCCCTCTTGGTGTGTGTCCCGTCCGGTGCCTGTAGGTGGGGGGGGGGGGGGGGGGGGTGCCTTGCTGTTGTGCGCGAGCGTCTTCTTTTTTTTTGTGTGCTAGTTTCGTGTGCAATGGATTTCGTGCAGCGCCTGCTTTTGACTACTTTTTTCTGTGCTTTTTCCTTTTTTCTGTGCTCTTGGCGCCTCATTTCTTTGACTCCTTTTTTCTGTGGTCTTGTCCGCCTCTCGCGGCCCCTCATTTCTTGGGGCGCCTGCGCAGTACGTCTTTTTGCGGCTATGGCCCATGGCCGGATGTCCCTGCGTCCATCCGGTTTAGCATTCTCGGTTAGTAATATGGATGTGCACTACCTACAGATTCACACAAATGACTTTGCCTCTCACTGCTCATATGGGGTCAGGGCAACACCATCTGCAATCACTTTCCACAACTCCATCAGTGGATCCAAACCCCAATCCTTCCTGAGATCGCCAGTGGCCATGTACCCAGGCCAATGGAATTAGGCATCAGAGCAGGTCTTCTAGGTGCTGCTGTTTAAGTGCTTGCTTATCTCTCTCTGTCTATCTCAGATACACACATCCTCTGCTTCTCAGGATGACTCTGTCCAATTTGATAGCATCTCTGTCCTAGGTCTTTGTGGTGCTGCCACAATTTTCAATTTAAAAATGCCAAAGTTCATGTGTGCCTGTCAAAGTAAGGCCTGTCTGAACTGCTCAACTGAAAGGTCTCCTTTAGCTCATGCATGGACTATAAAGTCAAAACAAAAAGGAAGCCTTTAGGTTAGGTCAACTCGATATACACAAAGCTGGTCATCTTCACCCTCACTATTTCTGACAAACTGCAAGTATAAGCCTAATGAGGTAGTGCAATGCAAAGCTAACCATATTCACCCAGGAAGATGAGGACAAAAATAAAGAGTTGGGCCACGTTTGAACACTGTAAGCACAGGAGCGGAAATGGATGGCTCAGGGGATGCACCTGATTATATGATCATTTATAAACTTGATCAAAAATTATTCAAGGAAGCTGACAGTTGCCTTTTTAGATAATTTGATGAGCGGTATTTGGATTAGAAGAACCAATTAGTTCCCTCAATGAAGGCAACATTAGCTTATCAGATAATGGACTTCTGGAAATGACACTATTGGTCAGAAACACATTCCAGCATTTTGTTTCACAAAATGCTTATTGATGTATCTAATCTGCTTAATTCACATCAGGAGTTGTCGTTCTCCAAAGCCTCATCTGATGCGTCTTCATTCCCATTGACTTGCTTTCATTCCTTTTACCTCTCAATCTGCATTTCAGCATCTTCAAGCGCTGCATTAGAACCAGACTTTTTTTCTTTAAAGTATAACCTGCAAATCTTGCTTGCGAAAATTTCATAAGAATAAAAGTGTTAATGAAATGATGATAAGGGAGAGAAGAACATTACACGTTACAGTAAGAAAGGAGATTATCTTAATAAGTAGTGACTTGTGAGACAACTCAATATTAGAATAGTCAAATGATTATTATGGGATGTTGTTACACTTACAACAGTATGAATATGTACAATACAAAGTGTAACATGAATAAGTTAATAGAGCATATTGGATAAGAAGGGAAATGCAGGACACATGTAAGTTAGTATGTATGAAGTGTGGCCAGTAATAAATAAATAAAAATAAACTTTGACATTATTAAACGTTTGTCATTGTGACTTGGTGATAGTCATACAATATGCTAAACGAACAGTCATACAAATATGCCTACGCCATAATATAAAGGGAATATCTTCTTTTGTGTTGTCAGTGTTATGGAATGAATCCCTGTAGATTTTCAGTTGTAATGTTTCTTGTTGTCTGGCAGTTTGCTGCTGCTCTTCTGAAAGGCTGTGTGTGTAATTTGTTTTTCGATCACTGTCTAGGTGCAAGACTTGCTGCAGCTGATCTTCGGATAATGTTGCATTGTGGTTTGTCATACATTGTCTTTGTTGGTCTATCATGATGTAGATGTTTCTGCTTCTGTGCGTTGGTGTGAGTTTGTAGGCCAGCAAAACCATTTTTGTTGGTCACAGCTAGACTGTATGTGCCTTTTTATTTTATCGGGAGGCTTACGTTGAAGTGAAGGAAAAAGGAGGTGTAAAATGGTAGTGTCGGTCAGTAACAAAGTATGCACCAAATAAACAGTCAAATATCACAGTCGATAACTGGTTATATTGAAGAAATGAAGACTTTGAACGTAAGCCTAAGACCAAAACTCTGCTAGGAACACGGATTCCTTGCTATTGTTGTACAGAGATATAGTAGTTGTGGCAATCGTTGTTTATATCGAGCACGGACGGACACATGCAAAATAATATAAGGACAACCTAACTATTTATTTTGATTTGTGTGGCCAATTGAAAAACAGACTGGTGTAACGCTAACTTGGTTGCTTTTACAAAGATTAAATAAAGTCTGTGTAATTAATTTATTTACTAAGACAGTGTAGATTTTTAAAAATTATTTATGTACATTCAGGGGCCCAGGAGTGCATTTGGAGGACCCGGACTGCAGAGGGCTCAAAATCAGAGGTTCAACCAGCTGATGCCAATGCATATTGTACATCTGCAAGACAGGTATTATACATTTGAATTGCCGTATAACTTACTAACATCTAAAAGATTTTATCCGGGAGGTTGTTTAAACAGTGTATTTCTTGTTACATGATCTTGAAGCAGAGTCAAGCTTTCCTCTAACTGCTTGTTCAGACAAGTATGTATAAAATACAACATAGTAAACTGTTAGTACAGTTCACACGCCTGTAGTATTGTTCATTAGCTATATATGTGATGGTGACATGTATTTCTATAACACATGTGGTCTATTAATCACAACAACTGAAGGTGTCACAAATTTAAAACCACCTTTGTTCACCACTGACTGTGTTCATTGCTCCTCTTGATCTCTAATGTGAAAGTTGGCTTTACCTTGAAAGATCATTCAGATACTTTTCCCAGGAAATATTATACGTATAATCCTTCTGTGCACTGTGCAGATGCACCCACACAAAAAGAATTTCAGCATCAACAAAGGAACCATTGCTGTCAGAGATTTCTAGCACCATGTCCTATGAGTAAACTGACCATTGGGAGAAAGTCTTCACTGTCTGAATCCTCTCTACACAACCAACTCAATTCTGGTCAGAGATTTAATTCAATGATTAATTAAATGATTTAAAACGTCTCACTGAATATAGAGAAATGTAATTGATAGTGGTTGTATTCCTTGATAAAGTGTAAAGAAGGATTAGAGACAATAATTGTATCATGTTAAAACTGTACTGTATGTTTATACTAAGTTCTTTTATGTGTATTTTACTTGAATTGCTGATTTCTGTAACAGCTTGTCTAACCACAGGGAGGGGAAGTGTTAGTAGAGAGCAGACACAAAGCTAAACTAACAAATATTAATCTTGCTCTGTAAAAACAGCTGTCGAGCAATGTGAAATGTTAGAGCTTTAAGTAGTAAAATTGTAATTTTCTGGACCTTCCACATGCATAAAAACAAAGCTTTCGAATCTCTGGTTATCTTTGTACCTGTGCACATCGTGAACCTATGCTCATATGGTCTGTCAAGATGACACTGGACAGAAGAGGGGCTAGGGGTGTTCACCTTGGCCTTGACAAGCTTTAAAAAGTCATCAAGTTAAAGTGAAAGTATGAGTTGAAGAGAAAGAAGAACCAGGAAGGAGAAGCAGGGAAAATCAAGAAGACTACTGTACGTCATGAGACCAGCAAGGTAGCCATAAGAGACTTAAAGCCACACACCTTAGATGTGTTTTCTATGTCAGCACCTGAAATATTCTAGGATATGTTAAATGATTTGCCACACTAATTTATTTGTATTTGCTGTCACTTCTTGGCACATTATATATATTTAAGAATGTTAAAATTGATAATGACCGAATAAACATGTATTACCTACTCCCCTTGCTTGTCTCATTGCTCTATCTTCCGTCTAGGGTATAGAGAAGAGTGCAGATGTCTTCAAATAGGAGAATTGAAGCACAGTAACAGTCAGTCCTTGGTGAAGTTGGATTCTGTAGTCTCAGTTACAGGTTGTTTCCTTCCAGGCCGGATGAATGCAAGGCTAGGAGAATAAGAGTTGGGGTGGAGGACATATGTGTGGGTCTAAATAGCAAAGAATTGGGCATGGGAATAAAAGTACCTATGTTTTAGGATAGGGTCACCCCAAAACCCTTCCATGATAAAACACTGAATTATCCCAAAGTGTCAGACTACCAGAGAATAAAGGGATGAACTGAATGTCTGTCTCATAAACAACAGCATTACCGAGAGCCCCAGATCATGAGATAATACATCTCGTAAAAACGCACCCCTCCACACTCCCACTCACTGCTCTACCTTTGCCAAGGCTTCAAGACCACATGCTGACATGCCAGCACATTTCACTGCACTGGTACTAAGCCAAGGTCTTCTTAAGTATGTAGCCCTGTGATTTTAGAAAAGTGCCATCAAATGTTGTCAAGTTATAATGAAGAAAAAAAAAATTCACAAGTATACAGTATAGTACAGTGTTTGCCAAGATAAGAAGCCATGCGCAATAAAATTAGTACAAGTATATATTGATGCCTAAATTGCCTCATTCTACCTAAATGGCTGAAGAGGACCTACTCTCCACACCCATAAAATGGCACACAAATTTAATTCAAAGGTTCTTTTCACTCACAGACAACTTCTTTATATAGTGTATTTCCATAGCAAATATCATTCTAAAGCACACTGCACATCTAGATATTCTTCAGCACTATATAGTATATTACAGAAAGCAGACAGAGTGCTTGAGCTGTTAGCTGACTTCCGCCAGGTAGTTTCGATTCAGCACCCTGGTCTCCCAGTTTTTTATTTTCTTTGATGATCTCTATAATAGTCTTTTTTTCCTATTTTCTCCATTGCCAAGAACTATGACACTTTGGCTAGGGGACCAGACATGTTGGTTGAAATGCTGCCTCTGAGCTCCTGTGTGGCCTGGGGCTCGTTTAGCCTGCCGGTGTTCCAGCCGTAAAACACACTGCAGCTGTAATAAGTTGTAAGTCTCCATGGCTGAAGATGCCAAATATACAGTGATAATAATAATAATAATAGCCAACTGAGCTAAGGTCACCTTGTTTGAAATTAACATCACACTACATCATCATTTGCTTACCTTGCTGATGTTAAGACCATCAAAGGAAAGGAAAACTGCACATTCATTTCTTCATATTATATAGGTTTTTATTACATTTGTACATGTGTAGACCACATAAGATTGTCTCAAAGTGAAGTGTTTAATGCAAAAAATATATTGAGTTAAACTGGAAGGATTTTTACTTACAGCATTTACCTATACAGTTCTTACAACAGGAGCACAGGCAGGTAGGCAGATGACCATTGACCATGCGGAATGAGAGTAATGAGAACTAAACTTTCATCCCTGTACTTCACAATGCAAATCCTAGGCTACTAGGGCTTACAGTCACTTTACATTTATATTTCTGTATGAGTTCATCCTGGTTCTTCAGGCTTATGTCTTCACGTTTAAAGATCTTCTGGTGGAGATTGTCACAGGCCTAAAGAGTGGGGTCTCTTACTTCAAAAAGCATCATATGAACATATCAGAGTCTACAGCTCCTCACAGGTGGCGCAGTGGTAGTGCTGCTGCTTTGCAGTAAGGAGACTGTGGAAGATTGTGGGTTCGCTTCCCGGTTCCTCCCTGTGTGGATAGCGCTTTGAGTACTGAGAAAAGTGCTATATAAATGTAATGAATTATTATTACTATTATTAATTAATTGCAGTCCATTCACATCCGTGTTTTGCTATGTTGCTCCACTGTCATTCGATCTATCCTTAAAAGATGGCAGTGAAAGAGCTGTCCCTTAACCAATACAAATATGATCTCCTCCCTCAGATGCAAACTTGGGTTCTCCATGGGGTAGTAAAATGTGGAAATCAAAAATCAAGCCTTCATAACTAATGGAGCTAAAGGAAAACATCCTTGGTACAAGAAACTGCAAAAGGAATGATGAGCTTCATTAACTTCTGCACTTTATAACAGGCTGGCTCATTAAATTGAGCCCTGCTATAGTGGCACAACAATAAGACTGGGTGCATAAAAATGTGTTAAATTTCACAAATACGAGGAGACCATTTGGTCCACCAATTTGTCTCATCCAGAAATGTTTTAAAAGTTGTCAAGGGTTCCTCTTACACCACATGACTCAGTTGTTTCCCTGAGCTCTTTGTGTAAAAAAGTACTTCCTGGCTTTAGTGATAGATGAACCTTCCCTTAAATACTACCAGTGTCCTTGAGTATGCAATACACAGTTTATTTGAAAGAATTCAGCTTTATTGGTCTTCTTGATGCCTTTGAGAATTTTGAAGACCTGTATCAGGACCTCACACAGCTTCCTCTGCTGTTTAATTCCCTGAAACCTGTCATAGTATTACATGTCCTTTAGTCCAGGGATGTTGCTGGTTGATATTCTCTGCTCCTGTGGCTTTTTTTGTTGTGAGTTGACCAGTACTGCTAACAACATTCCAGGTGTGGGCTCACTAGCTGGAGAGCACTGATGTGTTGCATGTTGATTGGACTTTCAAATAAGAATTTCACTGCATCTACAGACCTGACAGGACATTTGTGTGTGTGTCATCCGTTCAATCGTTTCCGACCTTCGGCGATTCTATAGGCTAGCTCTCTCCACGCTTTTCGATCTTGCACAGCTTCTTTGAGCTGTGTTATGTTCATGCCCGTGTCTGCTTTGATGGTGTTAAGCCAACGAGTCCGCTGGCGGCCGGGTCTTCTTTTGCCGCTTACCATCCCTAGCATGACCGATTTTTCTAGCAAATTTTCTAGCGAATTAAAAATGACAGGACATTTACTACAACATTACTTGCCTGAACATATCCCCATTCATATTCAGTACTTTTATAATACAGTAATCCCTCGCTACTTCGCGGTTCACTTTTCGCGGATTCACGACTTCGCGGATTTTATATGTAAGCATATCTAAATATATAACGCGGGTTTCTGCAGACAATGGGTCTTTTTACTTCTGGTACTTGCTTCCTCAGTTGGTTTGCCCAGTTGATTTCATACAAGAGATGCTATTGGCGGATGGCTGAGAAGCTACCAAATCAGAGCACGCAGTTAAGTTCCTGTGTGCTGCTGATTGGCTCAGCGACGGAGTGCTGCATTAACCAGGAAGTCTCATCTCACTCACTCAGCATTAACGTGCTCCTGCTTCAGGGGCCATGTCCAAGCGCCAACAGAAGATGCAAATGATTGCAGAAAAGGTAAAAGTTTTGGATATGTTGAAGGAAGGGAACAGCTACACCGCTGCAGGACACCATTACAGCATCAATGAGTCCACGATTCTTTTTATTTAAAAAGGAGGAAAAGCATATAAGATCTATGGCCGCAGTGTCCTTTAACCAGGGCGCAAAACGAGTTGCAAGTGGACGTGATAAGGCAGTAGTCTGGATGGAATCTGCTTTAGGAATCTTTGCAACAAGGTCGACGACGTCATGACCACCTACAAGCTGCTACGTGTACTTCGCTATACAGTAAGTGTAAACTTATCTACCAATTTCGTATTGCTTAGCAGTTGTCCCTGTTATTAATAGAGTAAAGGGTGGGTTGTAAACAATACAGGGAGGGTTTAAAAAGTCCAAATACACGTTAAATAATTAAATAAATATGGTGTCCCTACTTCGCGGAAATTCAGTTATCCCGGTCGGCCTTGGAACCTATCTTCCACGATAAGTGAGGGATTACTGTATAGCCTAACACTTGTTTTTTTCCTTTTTAATTGTTTCATTACATTGCCTGGAAGATTAGAATATCTTGTAAACACAAACCCTTTGTTCTTGCATTCTGTAGATGAGTGTAGCCTGACTTGTACTGAGATTTAGGGATCCTTATCCCTTTCTGTATCACATCTTTATTGCATTTTTCAAGTGTTTGTCCAGGTCTGAAACGTTTCCAGATCTTTTCAGTGGAAATTGAAGTCATCATTAACATTTACATACTAAGATAAAAGCCAAGCGTTTAGCGAGAAAGTGGCGCTACAAGCCTTCGGTGCCTTCTGTGATCCTGGGAAATGTGAACTCACTACCAAATAAAATCGACAAACTGGCTACGCTGGTGAAAAATGTCAGGACCTACAGAGAATGCAGTTCGTTGTGTTTTAGTGAAACGTGGCTAACAACTAACATCCCAGATGCTAACGTGGAGCTACCCGGGTTTAGCACAGTTAGAGCGGACAGAGACGCAAGTACCTGCGGGAAGCACAAAGGAGGAGGACTTGCACTCTATGTCAATAAAAGATGGTGCAACTCTGGACATGTTAACGTTAAAATCTCCACTTGCAGCAGGGACAATGAACTGTTGGCCGTAAGTCTGCGTCCCTATTACTTGCCCAGGGAGTTTGGACACATCATTGTTGTTACTGTATACATCCTCGGGCGGACGTGGAGATAGCGAGTGACATCATCCATTCCGATGTGGCTAAATTACAAACACAACACACCGAGGTGCTTGTGCTAATCGCTGGAGACTTCAACCATGTAACGCTGGACAAAACACTACCTGCCTTCTCCCAATATGTGGATTGTAACACCCGGGGAAATAGGACTACTGACCTACTGTATGCAAACATTAAAGACGCATACAGCGCCACCCTGCTGCCTGCGCTTGGGAAAGCAGATCATAACCTGGTTCTGCTTCAGCCTCACTACAAACCAAGAGTGAGGGAGCTACCTACAACCACACGCTCATTCAGGAAGTGGTCCCCTGAGGCAGAGCAGGATCTGAGAGACTGCTTTGGAACTACGGACTGGGATATCCTGCAGGGATCTTATAGTGAGAACATTGAGGAGGTTGTTGACTGCACTACTGACTACATCAACTTCTGTATGGACATTGTAGTTCCAGTAAGAACTGTACGCTGCTATGCTAACAACAAGCCATGGATTACAAGTGACATCAAGGGCCTTTTGAATCAGAAGAAAAGGGCTTTTAAAGGCGGTGATCAGCATGAGCTCAAGCGTGTGCAGGAGGAACTCCGAGTCCAGCTCTGGGCGGCGAAGGAGCAGTACAGGAAAAAGCTGGAGCAGAAGTTGCAGAATAACAGCATGAAGGAAGTGTGGGATGGGATGAAGATCATCACTGGCTGCAGCTCGAAGTGGGGTGCCACCATCAAGAGAGATGTGGAGAAAGCAAACCAGATGAACAACTTTTTTAACAGGTTTGACCACCCTAACCCACTCTCCACCCATCCTTCTGCTGATACCAGCATAGGAGAGAGTTTACCCCAACCCACAATTACAGCAGCCCAGGTAAGCAGAGAGCTGAGGAGACTTTGTGCCAGCAAAGCAGCGGGTCCAGATGGAGTATCGCCACAACTACTGAAGGCCTGTGCGCTTGAGCTGGGGAGTCCTCTACAGCGCGTTTTCAACCTGAGTCTGGAACAGGGGAGAGTCCCGAGGCTTTGGAAAACATCTTGTATCACCCCAGTCCCAAAGGTATCACGTCCTAGTGACATGAACGACTTCAAGCCTGTCGCCCTGACGTCACATGTGATGAAGGCCATGGTGCGGCTGCTGCTTCACCACCTGAGGCCACAGGTCCGTCATGTCCTCGACCGTCTGCAGTTCACATACCAGGAGAAGGTGGGAGCGGAGGATGCCATCATCTACATGCTACACCGATCCCTCTCCCACTTGGACAGAGGCAGTGGTGCTGTAAGAATTATGTTTCTGGACTTGTCTAGCGCCTTTAACATCATCCAACCTCTGCTCCTTAGGGACAAGCTGACAGAGATGGGAGTAGATTCATACCTGGTGGCATGGATTATGGACTATCTTAAAGACAGACCTCAGTATGTGCGTCTCGGGAACTGCAGGTCTGACATTGTGGTCAGCAACACAAGAGCGCCGCAGGGGACTGTACTTTCTCCAGTCCTGTTCAGCCTATATACATCGGACTTCCAATACAACTTGGAGTCCTACCACGTGCAAAAGTTCGCTGACGACACTGCTATCGTGGGCTGCATCAGGAGTGGGCAGGAGGAGGAGTATAGAGACCTAATCAAGGACTTTGTTAAATGGTGCGACTCAAACCACCTACAACTGAACACCAGCAAAACCAAAGAGCTGGTGGTGGATTTTAGGAGGACCAGGCCCCTTATGGACCCTGTGATCATCAGAGGTGACTGTGTGCAGATGGTGCAGACGTATAAATACCTGGGAGTGCAGCTGGATGATAAATTGGACTGGACTGCCAATACTGATGCTCTGTGTAAGAAAGGACAGAGCCGACTATACTTCCTTAGAAGGCTGGCGTCCTTCAACATCTGCAATAAGATGCTGCAGATGTTCTATCAGACGGTTGTGGCGAACGCCCTCTTCTACACGGTGGTGTGCTGGGGAGGCAGCATAAAGAAGAGGGACGCCTCACGCCTGGACAAACTGGTGAGGAAGGCAGGCTCTATTGTAGGCATGGAGCTGGACAGTTTGACATCCGTGGCAGAGCGACAGGCGCTGAGCAGGCTCCTGTCAATCATGGAAAATCCACTGCATCCTCTAAACGGTATCATCTCCAGACAGAGGAGTAGCTTCAGCGACAGGCTACTGTCACTGTCCTGCTCCACTGACAGACTGAGGAGATCGTTCCTCCCCCACACTATGCGACTCTTCAATTCCACCTGGGGGGGGGGGGGGGAAAACGTTAATATTATACAAAGTTATTGTCTGTCTGTATACCTGCATTGTTATCACTCTTTAATTTAATACTTTCTTTATCAGTATGCTGCTGTTAGAGTATGTGAATTTCCCCTTGGGATTAGTAAAGTATCTATCTATCTATCTATCTATCTATCTATCTATCTATCTATCTATCTATCTATCTATCTATCTATCTATCTATCTATCTATCTATCTATCTATCTATCTATCTATCTATCTATCTATCTAACATAAGTTAATGGTCTAAGGACAGAACCCTGTGAACTGTGCTCCTCTTTGCTGTACTCTTTGTATTCATCTGATTGCACAAACTGAAATCCAGTTTGAAACTCACCATTAATTTTAGACTCCAAATACTTACTGAACTGTTGATAGCTAAGAGGATTTATACCCAGGTTTGCAGTTTTAATTGTTTTCTATTAAGAGAAAATGGGCTTCCCTTTTTGAGTTCCTTTTGAAAAATTCTCATGGTATTTTAAGGTTATCAGTTATATAAACATAGCCAATTTGCATACTCTAAAGTTCCATTTGTGAAAAGGTTTGCCACAAAATGAAACTATTCTTGTTGTAAATGGGCATCATGTAAATCACAGCAGAGTAATGGCCCTTTTCAAGTGTATGCAACCAGAAAGGCCCCATCCCCCACCCCACAAACCATCTTACTTTATAATTTAATCGGACCTTCCAGAGAGCCGCAGATTTAGGTGAGTTTGTAAAGGTTGTTTGGACCTTAGCACGACAGCCAACCCTGAATCTCTGTTTAAAGTGGCGATGTTAGGCTCATTGGACAACAAAAACCCAACTGCATGACTACCCCCCCAACCCTCTAATGTCAGACCCATACTGCTATAATAATTTAAATTTTTAGATTTATAATGGTGTACTAGTCATAGACTTTCTGAACCTCTTTTATCTGTTATAGGGTGTGAGGAAGTCAGAGCCCAGCCAGGCCGTATAAGATACAAAGCAGAAACCAACTCCGGTCCATCCATGATATGAGCACATTCACACACATCCAGTTTAGAGCTATCATTCCAACCTGCACATCTTCAATGGCAGAGTACCAGAAGACAATCATGAAGAAAATGTGAAAGCTTGACAGAGGGATAAAAAAGAACCGAGAACCAAGTCCCTGGAGGGAGAAGGCAGCATCACAGATCACTGTACCACCAGGGCACTTCATAATATTAAAATATTCAACAGCATGTTAACCATAATGGAATTACTACTGCTTGCATTTACCCATCCATCGTTAACCAACTTTATCTGGTTTAGGTTTATGGGGTTTGGGGGACTGGACCTCTGCATCTGGAACAAGCCCTGAATGGGGTGTCAATTTGTCCACAGCACACTGACTGGCAAACTCTCAGCTGCCTGCACTGACTCCAATTAGTACACCAATCAATTTAGCAGAACATTATTGTGTATTGGCTAATCGCTTTTATTCAAGGCAACTTAAGGTCGAGATATAGGAGTTACAATTGTTTACAGGTGAAGCAGGGCCAAGTCAAGTGAGCCAGGTAAGGTGGCAAATGAACCAGCACTCTCTGTCCGGCACTTTAGCCAACAGACCGCACTGTCTGCATTCCAAACTCACTTCTGTTCAACCGGGGGACACACTGGGCCAATGGCTGTGCCAGCAGCATTGGGCAGAAAGCAGGAATCAGTCCTAAACATGGCGCTACTCCCACATGGTGACAATTTAGAGTTGCAAATTAACCTAACTGTTAAGTGTGTGTTGGTTCGACACATAAATGCCACACCGAAGATGACTGAACACCTCTCTTTGACCACTGTGCCAGTACATTCCTTAGCTGCTATGCGTTTTTTATTAAAACAAACCCATCAACCCTTCATCTGCCTATTCACTGAATCCTTGAAGATGCTTAAGCCGACTAAGGGACACTTGGTTATTTAAAGAGTTAACAACAAATCTGTAATGCTAAGGGTAAGGTATACAGAGACGCTGATCACACGTGTGATGTGCAGCCAAAGGTACACAGGACAAAACCTTTCACTTATTGCTCGGCACGCACACAAAAAAGTGAAAATGTCAACGTGCGAAACAAAGCGCGGAAAAGATTTGTGCAGATTGCGGTTCTCTGATAACTGCCAGTCGACAAACGGCTTCGTCTCACCATCTGCAAATGCTTTAAAACTGCGCCCCAATTGAAGTGAAACAGGCCCTCCAGGCATCTGGCACTCCCAACTGTGACTCGTAAAACTGAATGACCATCCTAAATCAGAAATGTCCACTAAAGGACTGCGCTGCAAGGAGTGTAGAGCGACAATTGCAGGAAGTGACCTACCGCCTTTGGCACAGGCATCACTTTTCTGCAGCAGACTAAACAATAATGGAAAGAGCAGAGCCACACTGAAGTAGGCTATGAATAAAGAGAAATCGTGCACAGGGAGAGCTTTGTCCTGCAGGTCGGCTTCTTAGGTCCGTCCAGCTTTGTATCCTGCCAAACTAGGCTTTCCGATGATCAGAACTCAAGTGTGCTATGCCTTTTGGCGGGTCTTTCAAGTGCAACCCTAAGGCACTTAAACAAAAATTGCACAATAATAAATAAAACAACACCGAATTAAATATGACCCTATTAATAACGAAAGTGGCACGCTACGCGTCTTACCTGGAGTGCCAAGCACCGAGCGTCGCTGCTCTGCAGGGCGGCACGCATATCCTCCACCAGCTCCCGCAGACTGGCATTTTCGTCCTCTAGTTTGGCGATTCTGTCTTCGGCTTCTTCCAAGGCAACGATTTCTTCGTAGCACTCCCGAGGACAGGGTTCCGATCCGTGGAGGATTGGAGAATAAGAGCCCGAGTTGTGCCCTCTCGTGCAAGGGCCGGGCTGAGAAAAGGCATCGGTGCAAGATCTTGACAAATCCGTGTCTAGATTGTTCGCGCTGGTGCATAAAACCTGTAAAGCCTGGTGTCTGTAAGAATCCCTTTTGCAGTTATCTTGCACTAGTGGAGAGGAGACACACTCCTTTGCGCAGACTCCTTTTACATGCCGACTTGTACAACAATCCCTGGCAGACGACCCTGCCACTCGATGGGTTGTGGCAAACTCTGTGGTACAGGACCATGGCACATGACGGGCTGGGGCACACTCTTTGACGCACTGCCCAAGCAGGTGAGGAGATGGGGAAGAAGCCCTGGAGAGGGACGTTTTCCTGCGTCTCAGTGGGCTCCTCACGCGGATCTGCGTCTCGATGTGTTCACTCTCTTTGCTGACAGGCAGCCGAACGTTACTGCACTGGCATCCCGCTTTGGTGCTAAAGTACCCGCACAATCTGGAGTGGAACTGCCTGAAGCTGAGCTCGCACGGCAGATCTTCTAAAATCCCGGCACCTTCCTCCACCTCCGCGTCGCTCTCCAGCCCTAAGACTTCACAGAGAACTTTAAAATCGTCGGATGGTATCTTTCCTTCCCCGTAAAAATCCAAGTGGTGATAGATTTCCTGTAGATACTGGTCCAGACCCGTGGCCAGAACTATTATCTCGTTCTCCGCCCCTCGGTCCAAGCCGTAGTGGTATGCTAGGACACTGACTATCCACTGAGCCCTTCTGGCCGGAACGCAGTATGGGTCACAGTCTTCGGGGTTATCCATCCTATCTACACAAGGAGAGACCAAGTCGGATTTTGCATGGTGAAAATACACCCTTTCAGCAAGCCAATCGAAGGCCGGGGACAATCATCCGATTTGTCGTTGCGTCCGAGCTCTGTGTTCCCCGTCCTGCTGTGTAAGCGCATGGCTATCACAGAAAGAAAAGAAAAAGAGGAACAAAAGTTAAGAGGCGCTCGGAGTTTGGTGCGGGTGTTAGTGACGTCTGCGAAGGAGGCGAAGGAGGCGATTCTTTCGAAGCCTCTCTGATAGCACACGGTGCAGTCACGCTGTCCACCCGGGAGTGGCGCGTACCTAGGCAAGAGACAGAGCGCGCACGCCAGTGTCCGCGCGTGTGCGTATTCGGAGAGCAATCTGCGCGAGTCTGCGCGTGTGCCTGAGCTGAGCCTGCGGAATGGGTCGCGAAGTGTCTAAATGCATTTTTATTTTTAAAGGCGCCTTTTCAAAACTATTGATCTCACAAAGTACACACATTCAAAATAAAACTCGGAAACAGTGAGCATTTAAACACGAATCTCCAAAGTTATTAACTAATGAAATAATTAAGGTAACGTGTACATGGCTGCACGTTTACAATACAAACGCATGTCCTTAGACTGTTTTTTGGGTTTTGTGTTCTTACTCTGGTTTTGATGTTCAGCCTTCCTCCAGACTCCAGTGTTTGCGTTCTGTGCACAAGACTGGGTTTAATCCCGAATGAGCCGACTCAGATCGGGGGGAATAAATAGCAGTCTCTGTCGTAACATGTACGGAGAGATGTAGGGAGAAACAGCAATGAAGGGAGAACCAACACCGCAGACTACTCGAGAGCCGTTCGGCTAGCACGACACCTACTGCATAACCGGGTCGACCCTTAACAGAGTTCACGAAGTGATAATTTTTCCATTCTTTTGTCCATCCATCCCTCCATTTTCGAACCCTCGTAATTCTTAAACTCGCGATTAACCACAGACTATTCAGAGAACATCATGGACAAGAACCGCAGAGTGTATTGTAAATTGGTCTGCCGCTGATTCTATGATCACCTTAAATTCGAAGGTAAAAAAAGCATCCGACGCAGTCCATTTGGCATGATCTTTTGTAACAGACTATAAATTGATGCATGATTAATAAAGACAATATTGCATTTCATTTATACAGTAATATGATTTGTATTTCACATACTAATCCTCTGCGGTGGGTTGGCACCATGCCCAGGATTGGTTCCCTGCCTTGTGCCCTGTGTTGGCTGGGATTGGCTCCAGCAGACCCCCGTGACCCTGTGTTCGGATTCAGCGGGTTGGAAAATGGATGGATGGATGGATACTAATCCTTCACTTTTTACTTTTTGCATCTTACATTAACAATTTAATATCTACAGTACAATACAATTAGAATTGAAGAGTAGCCAGTGGCACCCTATAGGTAAATTATCTTCTTCTTCTTTCGGCTGCTCAAGTTAGGGGTATCGTTTCATATAAAATTAGTTAATAAAATAAAATTTGAAAATGTCCCTAGCATGTGGACAAAACAGAAATATGTATTGTATAGTAGGCTACGTGCACTGAAAAAAATGATTCTTGGGGTAGGTTGCTGTTATGCAGCTGACTTAAATTGACTTCACTCAAAAGATGCCAAAACGTTTTTAGGTTTTAAAATGTTCTTTTTTAGTAAAACTGAATTAAATTACATGGGTGTAACACTTAGAGTTATAATTTATAATGAAACCCCATAAATAAATTTCATTGCATTAATTAACGGCATCAATCAAAGAAATAAAATATACTGCCATTACCCAATTAGCTTAGGATGACATCATTTGGGGCGGCACGGTGGTGCAGTGGTAGCGCTGCCGCCTCGCAGTTACGAGAGCTGGGTTTGCTTCCCGGGCCCTCCCTGCATGGAGTTTGCATGTTCTCCCCGTGTCTGCGTGGGTTTCCTCTGGGTGATTCTAAATTGTCCCTAGTGTGAGCTTGGTGTGTGTTTGTGCCATGCGGTGGGCTGGCGCTCTGCCCGGGGTTTGTTTCCTGCCTTGCACCCTGTGTTGGCTGGGATTGGCTCCAGCAGACACCCGTGACCCTGTAGTTAAGATATAGCAGGTTGGATAATGGATGGATGACCTCATTTAAAATCAGTATGTTTTTAAGTTACATAGCAACTTGAAGTTGATTTAAATGTAAAAGTATATCTGTAGGGTTTTTGTGTGTTATTCTAATACAGCTGGCATTATTTTGTTGGATGTCATAGCTTGATGAATTTACTGTATGTATACAATCACCAGTCACAGGTCATTTATTATTTACACAAAGGGGCTGGGGGCTTTTGCAGAGTGCTAGTTTTGAAATATGTCTGTTATTCTCTTTGACAAAACGTGATTTGCATATGGATATCCTTTTTGTAAAGATATTGCAAACAGAGTTTTGGGATCTCCACTTATTTGTATGGTAACAGAGAAAGTGAAACATGGCAATTCTGTTTTTACTGGTAAAGGTTTGTGTGGTCATGCAAATGGCTTTGGGCTCCTCATGTGTCTTCAGTGTTCTGCCGAACCAACTGCACACCTTAAATCACAACAACATGTGGGTCTTCTCCAAGTGAAGACTGTAGATTTCCTTAATATTTTATCTGTACTGAGTATAATTGAATGCCTAACAATCTTGCTTTTCAAACTATTGTGGGTTGGCTTGCCTTGATTTCTGTAGATTAGGAAGAACTACTATGCAGAAAGGCTGGTGGGAAAAAAATTATTTATGTGGTTGATTAAATCCAATGTTTGATTATATTTAATAAACATGTAAAAATAAGAGTTGGCAACTTTATATCTACATATTTGTTTTATATTAGAACTACATAATTCAACTAAATGTAAATATGTTTCATTATTTTATCCGATAGATCCAGCAGATTATTTTTTTAAGCATAGCAGGACACAAACAGATCAAGAAAAGTTGAACTTAGCCTGCATTGCTGTATGAAGTGAGACTCCTTTTAAAATCAGGATCCCACTGGTATTCCACAAACCTATTATTATCGATATTCATGGTTATTTTTGGGATTTGTTATTGATCTAAATTAATAAAGGTTCTTTTTGAAACCCAGAATGGTTCCCCTATGGCATTGCTCTGATGAATCACCCTGGCACCTTCATTTTTCAGAGTGTATTGTGTGTACTGTGAGTAGCCAATAAATCACTATGTTATATTAATCTCTCAAAAGCCATACAGTGCCTATTTTATGCCCATACCTACATTTCCAAAAACAAGTATTTTTATGCAGTCTCAATGTTGCCACACTCCTTTTCTCTCAGAATCCCCCCACTACAGCCTGTAAATTTCTCTGTAGATGTACCGTTTCGAGATTTTTCATTAACAAAGCCATCCCAAATGCTGGCAGTTACCCAAAGGCAGGACTCGGTCAAGTCTCTATGGTGCCACTGGGCATCATCACCTCTTGTGTCCCCATATATACACACAGAAATAAATCAAATACATTTCATGATATGCCAAAAACAATGTAATCAGTCCATATTAAAAGCAGACAAGCTTTTGAAGGACAGACAGACAGCTTTTCTTAAATTCCACAGTGTTAGAAACTGTGTAATCGATCATAACAGGTAATGATGTACAAAATTTTATGCTATTTCCAACAGACACAAAATCAGTGGCTTTGGCTTTTTAAAAAATTTCTTTAAGTAACTTTATCCAGTTCTTTTTGTCCAAAAATAGAATCAAGCAAACACAATAAGGCCGGGGCCCTTTGCTTGTAATTGTTGTGTGTTCTAAAGCAGGGTTATCTCTCTTTATAAAAAAAAAAAATCTTGCAACAACACAAGACTTTTTTCCTGCGATGAGATGTGATCTTTTGAAAATAGACAGAGAAAAACTTTCATGTCCTGCGAGACGGTCAAGCCACGCCATACTTACAACCTTTGGAAGCAAGTCCCGTGATACACATGCAGAGCAGGTTAGAGATAATTGAAGTAGGGACATTTGAAAGTCTCAATAAAATGAGAGTAAAGATCACATTAGCGCAAACAAATGGAAAATATTACTCAGTGAAATAATGAAAAAGCAAAAAGAGATTGAATAGTGTTTGAGGATGTCTGAGGAGAAGAGAGACAAGACAGTGAGACACAAGGACAGATGCTGTCCAGGCTTTTAAACGTTCGAAGCGCTGCATGAGATGCAGATCATGTGGCACGGCGGCAGCAGCAAACCAGCAGCTGATCGAGCAAAGAAGAGGTAAAAAAACTGTTATTTGATTCCCATTGTATCACCATTGAAGGGGTTTCAGAAGAGTGACCACATCTCCTTGGGGTGTGTTCAGCCCCCTTCTTCACAATGGTGCATAGCACTGGCTTATCAGGAGTTGGTGAGCAAAGCGAGCATGGGGTGAAGCCCCCTAGTAAAACCTGAACAAAATGCATACCAAGAATTAGATGCATTAAATAGAAAATGAATTATAATAACTACATTATTACTCCAGTAAAGTATCTTACAGTTCAAAATATACCAAACAATCTAACAATCCAACACAATAAGGCAAAGGCATTATCTTTGTGTACAAAAGCAGGATAATCTATAAATATGAACAGAGTGCAGAACTAAAATAGAAATATAGGCAAAGGCCAAAATGACTGGTTTCTAAAATGCAGACCATTGCCAAATGGTCCACATAATGCTAGGTCTGCAGAAACACTATGAGGGTTCTGCAGCCAGTCAGTGTGGAGGGCCTGGGCTCTCAGATACAGTAATGCTGGTTACGCGCTTATGGGTACTTGTGTCGCTTCCACCTGAATTACAGTAACATTAGGAGCCTCTTCAGACCCACCCAAGGGAGGTTAGCTTCTCACCTGCTAATGCTAAATCCTGATGGTTATGAGGCTTCATCTTTTCTAAGAAAATAATCCATAGGTTTCAGCACAGTCTGGGACACCCACTAAGCCAGGCTTCTCAGCCTTCTTTTGCAGAGGGCAGCAGCTCTGGTGTCAAGTAGCTAAGTGGGACACACAATAAGAAATCAATGTGCTTCCTTGAAAATGACACTGAATGTTAGCCTTACACAGAACATACTTCCCTGGTAATGATACGAATACAGTACATGGGTTCTTTCTTTACTCAGATCTTCATAAGAAATTCCAGTGACAAGGAACACTGAACAAAGAGATACTAGCATACCCTTTTACAATTAGAAAGAACAAAACCAACCCCCAAATCCTGTTTTATTATTTAATATTTAATATTTAAAAATATCTTCTTCAATTTGCTTGAATAGCTTTCTACATTAAACTGTTCTTTCTCATAATTAACAAATGTTTATATCAATGTGCTTTCTGGTGCTGTTTAGAGATGGTGATTTTTTACTGTCTAAAACGAGTCTACATTCGCCATTTCTCTGTTTCGAATTGATTAACACTGACGAGTCAGTTAATGGTGACTGAGCCTACAAACTGGATAAACATGACTTTTTTTGTTTGTTTGTTTTGCAATGGATATTCCAGAAGGGAAAGGCAGAAGGATCATCTGTAAACTCGGATGGAGTGTGATGAAAAAATAATAAAATAGGAGACTGTTTGCTCTTCCAGTTTTTTTCACATGTAAGCAGACAGGTTAAGAGAAGCTGTGGATGGAACAGGACATCCATCCATCCATCTATCCATTGTCTCCCGCTTATCCGAGGTCGGGTCGCGGGGGCAGCAGCATGAGCAGAGATGCCCAGACTTCCCTCTCCCCGGCCACTTCTTCTAGCTCTTCTGGAAGAATCCCGAGGCGTTCCCAGGCCAACCGGGAGACATAGTCCCTCCAGCGTTTCCTGGGTCTTCCCCGGGGCCTCCTTCCGGTTAGACGTACCCGGAACACCTCACCAGGGAGGCGTCCAGGAGGCATCCTGATCAGATGCCCGAGCCACCTCATCTGACTCCTCTCGATGCGGAGGAGCAGCGGCTCTACTCTGAGCCCCTCCCGGATGATTGAGCTTCTCACCCTATCTTTAAGGGAGAGCCCAGACACCCTGTGGAGGAAACTCATTTCAGCCGCTTGTATTCGCGATCTCGTTCTTTCGGTCACTACCCACAGCTCATGACCATAGGTGAGGGTAGGAACATAGATCGACTGGTAAATTGAGAGCTGAGCCTTGTGGCTCAGCTCCTTTTTCACCACGACAGACCGATGCAGCGCCCGCATTACTGCGGATGCCGCACCGATCCGCCTGTCGATCTCACGCTCCATTCTTCCCTCACTCGTGAACAAGACCCCGAGATACTTGAACTCCTCCACTTGAGGCAGGATCTTGCTACCAACCCTGAGAGGGCACTCCACCCTTTTCCGGCTGAGGACCATGGTCTCGGATTTGGAGGTGCTGATTCCCATCCCAGCCGCGTCACACTCGGCTGCGAACCGATCCAGAGAGAGCTGAAGATCACGGCCTGATGAAGCAAACAGGACAACATCATCTGCAAAAAGCAGTGACCCAATCCTGAGCCCACCAAACCGGACCCCCTCAACGCCCTGGCTGCGCCTAGAAATTCTGTCCATAAAAGTTATGAACAGAATCGGTGACAAAGGGCAGCCCTGGCGGAGTCCAACTCTCACTGGAAACGGGTTCGACTTACTGTCGGCAATGCGGACCAAGCTCTGGCACCGATCGTACAGGGACCGAACAGCCCTTATCAGGGGGGCCGGTACTCCATACTCCCGGAGCACCCCCCACAGGATTCCCCGAGGAACACGGTCGAATGCCTTTTCCAAGTCCACGAAACACATGTAGACTGGTTGGGCAAACTCCCATGCACCCTTCAGGACCCTGCTAAGGGTATAGAGCTGGTCCACTGTTCCGCGACCAGGACGAAAACCACACTGTTCCTCCTGAATCCGAGGCTCGACTATCCGACGGACCCTCCTCTCCAGGACCCCTGAATAGACTTTTCCAGGGAGGCTGAGGAGTGTGATCCCTCTGTAGTTAGAACACACTCCGATCCCCCTTCTTAAAGAGGGGGACCACCACCCCGGTCTGCCAATCCAGAGGCACTGTCCCTGATGTCCATGCGATGTTGCAGAGGCGTGTCAACCAAGACAGCCCTACAACATCCAGAGCCTTGAGGAACTCCGGGCGTATCTCATCCACCCCCGGGGCCCTGCCACCAAGGAGTTTTTTGACCACCTCGGTGACCTCAGTCCCAGAGATGGGGGAGCCCACCTCTGAATCTCCAGGCTCTGCTTCCTCATTGGAAGGCATGTTAATGGGATTGAGTAGGTCTTCAAAGTACTCCCCCCACCGACCCACAACATCCCGAGTCCAGGTCAGCAGCGCACCATCCCCACCATATACAGTGTTGACACTGCACTGCTTCCCCTTCCTGAGACGCCGGATGGTGGACCAGAATCTCCTCGAAGCCGTCCGAAAGTCGTTCTCCATGGCCTCCCCGAACTCCTCCCACGCCCGAGTTTTTGCCTCAGCAACCACCAAAGCCGCATTCCGCTTGGCCTGCCGGTACCTATCAGCTGCCTCCAGGGTCCCACAGGACAAAAGGGACCGGTAGGACTCCTTCTTCAGCTTGACGGCATCCTTCACCGCCGGTGTCCACCAACGGGTTCGGGGATTGCCGCCACGACAGGCACCGACCACCTTACGGCCACAGCTCCGGTCAGCTGCCTCAACAATAGAGGCATGGAACATGGCCCATTCGGACTCAATGTCCCCCACCTCCCTCGGGATGTGGTCGAAGTTCTGCCAGAGGTGGGAGTTGAAGCTACTTCTGACAGGGGGCTCTGCCAGACGTTCCCAGCAGACCCTCACAACACGTTTGGGCCTACCACGCCTGACCGGCATCCTCCCCCACCATCGAAGCCAACTCACCACCAGGTGGTGATCAGTTGACAGCTCCGCCCCTCTCTTCACCCGAGTGTCCAAGACATGTGGCCGCAAGTCCGACGACACGACCACAAAGTCCATCATTGAACTGAGGCCTAGGGTGTCTTGGTGCCAAGTGCACATATGAACACCCCTATGCTTGAACATGGTGTTCGTTATGGACAATGATGGAAAACAATTTTGGACGGCGTTTTCCCTCGCCCGGACGCGGGTCACCGGGGCCCCACTCTGGAGCCAGGCCTGGAGGTGGGGCTCGATGGCGAGCGCTTGGTGGCCGGGCCTGCACCCATGGGCTCGGCCGGGCACAGCCCGAAGAGGCAACGTGGGTCCCCCTTCCCATGGGCTCACCACCTATGGGAGGGGCCAAGGAGGTCGGGTGCAGTGTGAGTTGGGTGGTGGCCGAAGGCGGGGACCTTGGCAGTCCAATCATTGGCTACTGAACTGGCTCTTGGAACAGGACAGCAACCTGCAAATATCTGAGTGCAACAATTGTACATGATTTGAAAATACTGAAGCGATTAACAAAACTGCATGTTTTTTCCCTGACTGTGCTCACTTTACCAGGGTGATTCCCTTCCACCACAGCACTCTTCTGATTACGCTTGATTCATGATTCACAAATGCCATCTGTGGGTTGTCAAGGAACTTAAACAGATACAACTGGGTCTCAAGGCCACAAAGATTTAGAAATAGTTCTAATTGTTAATCCAAAGCTGTTGAGGAAAAAGAGCACTTTCTACCTTTGATGACATCGTGCTTTTACCATGTAAAAAAAACTTTTAACTTTGTGAGGTCTAATGAATTCACCTGAAGCAGCACACTGGATGATGGGAATTGTAGTCTCCACTTTGGCAGTTGCATCAGGTTGTAGATAAGATGGTGGGGTGGGGGGCTTATTATATATTTGTATTTGTTCCTGGATCAGTTAAGTGATATTGGCTACACTCACAGCCATGGCACATGACAAGCACTTGCTAAAAGCGTCTTCTTTGAGCTTTTCCGAACTTTCCTTTTTTCACTTTTCTTCTCCTCATTTCTCCATGAGATCTCTCAGATCTAATCAAATTTATTTATAAAGCACATTTAAAACAGCTGCACCAAATGTGCTGTTCAAAAAAAGAAATAAAAAATCAAACTGACATGAAAACACTGAATAAAACTGTACAAACAAAGATAATAGAATATGGTCTGTAAACTCCTTAGCTTAAAAGAACATAATGACTTCCAAGACATAGCAAAGCAAAAACATATTTAAATACAGTACCTCTAAAAACCTAAGAAAAAAGATGTATCTTTAAGTGAGATTTAAATGTCAGGACCATGGAAGCAGTTCTTACAAATAAAGGCAACTCATTTCAGGGTTTTGATACAGGCTCTGAAAAAGCTTGATCACCTTTTCTTACAAAGTGTGAGCATGGCACTGCTAAAAGATGTTGGGAAGATGATCTAAATACAACACAATTTCTACAATACAATACAATTTATTTTTGTACTAGGGGGCTCCGCCCCCTGCTCGCTTCGCTCGCCAACCCCTGGCATTGGGGCATGACAAAGAGTGAGATGTATGAATTAGAAATAGAATAGTGTGTAGGTTTGGATGATGCCTATATAAATAAAAAATAGAGTGTTTGGCATAGAGTAATGTTTTATTGGAATATTTCTTTGTATACAACATTAGTAGTAAAGATGGTGTCTTGTCTTTGAATGAGTCTTCCTTGGCATGGATCATTTATAACTTTAACTTTAACATCAGATGAACGTCGAACACGTGAGAAGGCAACATAAAGTTGTCCATGTCCAAAAACGGGTTCAGAGAGGTAGATGCCAACCTTGTCCATGGTTTGTCCTTGTGATTTGTTGCTGGTCATGGCAAATGCAGGTTTAATGGGGAACTGTCGGCGTTTCAATGTAAAAGGTAATTCTAGGTCAGAACTCGTAAGGTCAATTCTAGGAAAGAGAACAGTATTGTTAGCATGTGATTTTGTAAGAACTGTTGCTTGAATAACATTGTGTGTCATGGTGTTGATGACTAAACGTGTGCCATTGCATAAACCCTGTTTAGTGTTAAGGTTTCTTAATAGCATGATTATTGTTCCGTTTTTAAGGGTAAGGTTGTGTTGTGGTCATCCGTCCGGGTTAATAGTGTTCAAATATTCTAAGGGGAAATTCAGATGTTCATTGTCGTCATAAGAGTCAGCTTTGTCAGAGCTTAGAAAGAGCCATGTCTCTCCAGGAAGTAATGAAATGACCTGGTTATTAATGTGATTAACATTAATATTTTTTGGACATAATATAGTCCATCCATCCATATAGTGCGTTGTGTTAATCACATATGCGAAAGCAGTATGGGCCATTGCCTTTTGGTGGCCTGATATGTACTCCGGTAGATGTAAAAGCAAATGAACTATTGTAGGATCTAATGCAGTTCATAAAGTTTTCACTTTCAGGTACATCATTAGTTAGAAGCTTCTGTAGATATTCAGGATATGAATGTAAAGGAGGCAGTCTAATCTGCCCCTTTTGACAACAACGTGTAAATTCATTATTTGTATTGCCAGTTGTTTCTTCTGGGAAGTTAAGTGAATGACAATGATTGCAAATGACATTCATTAATCCCAATGAATTTTCCTCAATAGTGGACTCATTATTGAAGGCGTTGTCAGCCAAATGTCGTAATCGTTTAGCAGGTGTCTGGTGTTGATGTCCGCGACGGGCATGTCTTGCTTGCTTGTTTTGTGGCAGGTCATATGCGCGTTGTACACGTCTGCGTTCATTTATTCTGTCTCTTCGCTCCCTTTTTTGTATGTCTGAGACGCAAGCTCTTTCTTTTGAAATCGTGCTTGTTTCGATGTAGCACTTTGAGACGTGCGCTGTATGCGTCTACGTTCATTGTGTCTGTCCATTTGGGCACGTCTCTGTAACGGGGTCACTTGAGCTTTGCGTTTTTTGATCCGAGACATTTTTTCTCCCGGAGTTTCCTTTGCGCGTTGTATGCGCCGCCGTGTATTTTCTTGTTTCATTCGTGTTCGTGTGTTTGGGTCCCGTTATCCGATCTGAATCGTTTTGTACCCGTGACCGTATATTCATGTCTTGTTTGTTCCTCAGCGTGCAAAATATGGATAAGTAATAAGGAGGATCGCACTCACTGTTAATATGGAGCCTTTTCTGCAGTTGAACGGTTAATAGTGCTTTATTGTAAGGAGATCCACCTTTGCTGCCTAGTGTGAAGGTGTTGAGATGACGTATGTGTAATATGTACGTTTCCTTTAGATATGTGGCTTTGGGTGTCACTTCTTATTGATGTGGGGGGGGTGAGGATTTTTGTTGCGCGAGCGTCTTCTTTCTTTTTGTGTTCCAGGGGCTTGTTGAATCCCCCTCTTTGTGTGTGTCCCGTCCGTTGCTTGTAGGGTGTGTGGGGTGCTTTTGTGTTCTTTTTTTTTGTGTTCCAGGGGCTTGTTAAATCCCCCTCTTGGTGTGTGTCCCGTCCGGTGCCTGTGGGGGGGGGGGGGTGCCTTGCTGTTGTGCGCGAGCGCCTGCTTTTGACTACTTTTTTCTGTGCTTTTTCCTTTTTTCTGTGCTCTTGGCGCCTCATTTCTTTGACTCCTTTTTTCTGTGGTCTTGTCCGCCTCTCGCGGCCCCTCATCCGCCTCTCGCGGCCCCTCATTTCTTGGGGCGCCTGCGCAGTATGTCTTTTTGCGGCTACGGCCCATGGCCGGATGTCCCTGCGTCCATCCGGTTTAGCATTCTCGGTTAGTAATATGGATAGCACAAAACCACACAAGAAGTGCTGCAATGGGCTTTACCAGGCTCTGCCTCTTGACAGCCCCCCAGCCTTGACTCTCTAAGAAGACAAGGACAATCTCCCTAAAAAACCCTTGTAGGGAAAAAATGTAAGAAACCTTGGGAAAGGCAATTTCATAGAGAGACCTTTTGCAGGTAGGTTGGGCGTGCAGTGGGCGTAAAAGAAAGGGGATAAATGCAATAAAATACACAGAACAGAACACAAATAATCCTCAATACAATATAATAGTGCAAAAGAAATATTACAAGTACAGAGCAAAATACAACAGTAGATAAAATCACATAATAAGATTGGGATTTGTTTAGAGTCCTGGAGACCTCGGCCATCAAGCTGCCTCCCCTATTGGACATTCCACAGCTGAGACAGCGCTGGGCCAGCCAATCCGATGAAAGGACCCTTCTATACCCAACAACTTGGCAGGTGGGCAGTGGCACCAAGTGCCACATTTGAGTACGGAGAAGAGAAACAGAATAGGTGATGATTAGTAACAAATGGATGAAGTGTCGTGGATGAAGAATATTGGATGAGGAGATCTGAAATATATGGTGGAGACAGATTATTTAGTGCTTTAAAAACAAAAAGAATCAGTTTAAACATTAAACTAAAACTGAGACACAGCAAATGAAGAGAGGCCAAGACAGGAGTAATGCGTTCCTTCTTGGGGGAACCTGTTGACTACCTGGACGCTGTATATTGAAGCAGCTGAAGACGAGTTAGGGAAGCCTGGCTGACTTCAAGATATGAAGCATTGCAATAATTCAACCTTTTGGAGACAAAGGCATAGTTAATAGTCTCTAGGTCTTTGGCAGATAAGAAGGGCTTGATTTTGATTATGTTTCTGAGATGACAGAAACAACCTTTGAGCACAATTTATGTTTGTCAAAACAGAGGGAGGAATAAAAAAATGTGGCAAAACAGGGGGTGCAGTGCATTAGAATGTCCTACTGGCTAAAGAATTATTAATGACAAATATCAGCAAGTAAAAAACATGTGTTGGATAATTTTGTTTTTTCTACATTGTCACCAAATGTCAATCAAATTTGTCAAGACATTTTTGAGATTTTGGGATATTTAGATTTTCTTTACCCCTAAATAGTGATACATTGAGATGTCTTTTCTTAGTGCATGCCTACTGCCCTAGATATAACATTCTGCCAAATTTAAACTTTTTAGCTAAATGGGAAGTAGTGTTTATATTGATGAGTGAGTCAGTCAGTCATATTTGCATTTTATATATAAATACATTAAGAGCTTTTACATTAAACAGAAGCAGAGGAGTGATCAATACAAATGATTTGTGATTGCGTGTGAATAAAATCAGGGATCTTGTGAAAAAAGGATAAAATAGGAGACACATCCCAGTTTGAAAAGCTTTGCCATTTTGTTTTTCTGACTGGGACCACCACAGGTAGTACACAAAGCGGGTGTTCAGCAAGCCAATACTCATGCAGGAACTTAACAGGTATTTTTTGGTTTGGTTTTTTGTTGGTGATACTACTGGCAAATGCATTTGAGAAGATGCACACAGCGGTCAAGATATTTGTGAATCCAGTGTTTCCTGTTTTCTGGCATGGGGCCACTCAATTGCCTATATGGTTAATCCAGCCGTACCTAAATAGTCAAGGAACATTTTCGTATGTAGCGCATGAGACATTGCTGTAAGTTGTCTGCTGCCTCTTTTAGACTTTTAGGCTCCACTAAACCATGGTTGTATAATACTCCACACATACACAGGAGGCCAGGCATGCAGTGTGGCTTGTGTTGGACCTCTGTTGACTCTCACATGACTGCTCCTTCTTAAAGTAATTTGCTCTCTAGCACTCCATGGGCACAAAAGATGGCAGTGTGTTGCCAACTCAAAGCCCAGCAATTCTTAATAGCATACTGTGCACATTTTATATGAACAAGAAAGGAAAAGGAGTTTCTCATAAGTCACCCAAAGGTCCTAGAAATGGTGCACTTCCAATGTTTGCTCCTGCAACGAGTCCAGTGTGACCTTCAACTGACTAAATGGATTAGAAAAAAGATGGATGGATGATGGAAAAATCAAACAGTCAGTCAGTCGTTTTCTAAACTTCTTTCTCCTAAACAGGGTTGTGGGGGGTGTTGGAAATGATCTCAGATAGCACAGAACGCAAGACAAAGAACAAAACCTGGAGAGGGTGCCAGTCCATCACAGGGCAAACACACACACCAACCACACACTCAGGACAATTTAGAATAGCCAGTCGACCTAACCTGAATGTCTTTGGAGTGTAGGAGGAAACCAGAACACCCAGAGGAAGCCCACATAGACACAGGGAGAATGTGCAAACTCCACGCAGGGAGAATCCGAGATGTGAACCCTGGTCTCCTTACTGTGAGGCAACAGCACTAGCACTGCGCCACCCTAATGGAAAATTCTTAGATATAAAATGAACTGTATTTACAATTGGCATTTAAGAGATTTTGTTGCCGTTATTCTGAAATTGTTCCACAATTTGTAAACACAGTTTTTTGCATATTAGTGAACCTTTGCCCATCTTTACGTCTGAGAGACGCTGCCTCTCTAAGATGCTCTTTTTATACCCAACCATGTCACTGACCTGTTGCCAATTAACCTAATTTGATTCAAAATGTTCCTCCAGTTCTTTCCTTTTAATACCATTTAGTTTTCCAGCCTTTGATTGCCCCCTTCCAAACTTTTTTGAGACGTGTTGCTGCTATCAAATTCAAAATAAGCTAATATTTTTCATGAAATAGTAAAATGTCTCACTTTCAACATTTGATATGTTTTCTATGTTTTATTGTGAATGAAATATGGGTTTATGAAATTTGCAAATCATTGCATTCAGTTTTCATTTACATTTTGCAAGGTGTCCCAACTTTTTTGGAATTGGGGTTGTTCTTGACCGTTAATATAAAAGAGGCCGTTCACACATTAAAGGCAGAGACTCATTTAAAAAAAACTTTTTCGAAGGAAAAGAAAATACAAAGCAGGCATACCTCAACCTCAGGGGCTCCTCCTGCCGAGTTTTTCTTACTCAAACAGCTACCTTTGAAAGGGGGCTACACAAGCTAACAGAAGCCAAGAGTCACAGTGGCCTGAACAAGAATCGTTGCTTCAGAAAGAACTTAACCCGGACAAGCACAGCTTTACGTTAACACTCAACAGCCATTGCCAAATATCAGTAAACAACAAGACAACTTCAGCGATGTAACACCTAAACTTTATTTCAATTACTACTTATATTGATTTGCTGAAAAAGCAGGCATAAATATGAAAACATACAACCTGAATGATTAAAATCAGGGTCTGGCAGCAAGCTTTCAGTCTTTGTCTTCTTAAGTTGTGATGCTTGTAAGTGCTAGGACAGTAGATGCAAAAACAGTTGTGCTCCCCCTATGGAAGTTATGATGTCTCTCTCTCTAAAAATACTTTTTAAGATCCTATGAATTTATGGTGATTTGTTGACCGCTTTATGTAAGCTGCTGCATCACTCAAAAAAATGACAAAAGATAAATTCCTATGGTCTCATTGATTCTTAGTTCAGTTACTTTTACCTTAATATGAAACATGTTAAACCATAAAGTCACAAGCCTCCATTTCCCATATTCTTTCATGCAAATACACCCTGGTTAGTTTATCTAAGTTTAAACATCTGCATTCTAACAAACTATGACAGTCTTTCACATGTTTTATACTTATCCTCTCGGAATTCTTTTCTTTTTCTATTTTGCATACACCCCAGAATTTTGATCTAATCCTGAATTTATAATTCTGTCATCCCAACTGCAGAGCAATTTATAGGAAGTGATAGGTGAGCAGGTGACTGTTTCCTGAAATCTATGATCAACTCCTGAGTCTTTTGAATGTTAAGGTCCCAAGTATTATGGCTGCACCACAACATCAGATTTTCCACCTCTTGTCTGTATATATGGACTCATCATTGTTTGAAAAGAAGCCTATTAGTGTTATGTCATCTGTAAATGTAAGAAGTTTGACAGACGAATCACCAGAGGTACAGCAATTGGTATGTAGTGACAGCACTAGTGGAGAAAGGACACATCCCTGTGGTACGCCAGTACTAAGGGTTAATGTGTCAGGCATGAGTGTGCCCAAACGCACATAGCAATTTCCGTCTGTAAGAAAGTCAAATGGCAGATTGAACTGGGTGAGTTTCGTATCTAGGAGGTCTGGGATGATTGTACTGAAAGCAGTTAATGTCTACAAACAAGATCCTCATACAGTATATGCCCCTGGCTTATCAAGGTGTTGGTAAATTAAGCTCAGACCTAAATTCACAGCATCATCCACAGACTGGTTGACTCCGTATGCAAACTGAAATGGGTCTTTTGTAGCATTTTAGAGGTAATTCAGACTAAGGCATTATGAAGACAGAGGTTAAAGCTACCAGGATTACTCCGTGCTAATGGTAACGCTTATGCTGGGATTTTGTTTGCAGTTCAACTACTTGACCATTTATTAACAGAATCTTAGTCCCCCTCTAAGTGACAAGCTTAATTGGGATTCCAAGGGTTTTTATAAGATATACCTTTATAGTCCCAAACATCGTATAGTGTTATTTTATAGAACAGGTCCTACTTATATATAAAACTTTAAACTCCTCGTGATTTGTAAAACTTTAAATTCATTAACATTAAACTCCATTTAGGGAGTACACGGTGCTGCTGTATTACTCATACCTCCTCACAGCTCCACTGATTCCCCATGTCCTCCTTGTTCGCGTGAAGCTTCATGTTTGTCTGAACAGCAATTCTTTAGTGTACCCTGTGAAAGACTTACTCCTACAAACCATGAATAGGTTTAAAGCTTTAAATAATGACTCATGAAATCAAGTTCTGCGGTGTGATGGGCTGTCTTCTATGGTGAGTTTGTATGTTCCTACTGTGTTCACACGAGATTCCTCTCCTTCCACAGCCCAAGGGCATGCCAGTAGGCATTCATAGTCAACCCTACAATAACATGTATGAGCACCTTTAAGTGTTTGTGTCCTCCAAAGGCCTGACAGCACACATCCTGCAGATTCAGACTATGACACCATCCATGAGAAAGACCAACTCCCAGCAGGCCTGACAAGAAGGATGTGCAATGCAAACAGATGGATGAATCTGAAGTAATGAGCTGAATTTCTAAGACATCACAATCCTCATACTGGGACTTCCACTTGGAGTGAAGTTGCTCAGTTACTGGTGAGGACTCTTCCTTTTTTAGATTTTACATGTATAGTGACATCTGGTGAGACTATTAATCCATCTTACATGGTTATTTAGCTGACTAACATTTAATCCATAAGCCTTGCAAGGTGACCCTCATAAAATGACAAAGAATCTGCTTCTCTTCCAGATTCCATTTCTAACAAAAAAAGAAAGTTTTTCTTTCTTTCATTTCCTTTTAATCTCCTATGGTGTCCTCAAATGAGATTTGGACATTTGAAATATAAAATATATCCACCACCTTTGTAGATCCATCATTCCATTTTCGCTGCTACATTTTCTATTGCAGGGAAACAGAAAAGGGAGAAGTAAACCCTGGACAGGACATCAGTCCATCATGGATCTTTGTACATGACCTTATTTAGGGACTGAGGGCAGCGATGGGCTGCTGGGTGTTGTTGTGTGAGCACGATGAAGAAGGCCACAGTAAGAATACTTAGTGTAGCTTACCATAACTCGCTTGAGTAGAGTGTAGTAGGCCTCATCTTGGCAGACAGGCATACTGTATGTGTGATGTTTATATTTTTATCTTTGCTATCAAATGTAACCTTCCTTTCAAAAAATAGTGGGATGCATGGACTGGCGTCCCAGCCGGGATGAACTCTGTTCCCACAACTTGCTAGCACCTGTTGGGATGCCCACAGGGCAGCATGGGAATTATGGTTTCCTATGGATGTTCTTTTGGGATCCCCAGGGGCCAGCAGGGGAAGTTGTTGGGAGCCAAATCCCCTGTTCCAGGGTGGTTCCATCTGACCTGGAAGTGCTTCTCAGTGACAATGGTTTGGCATGGGAAGTAATCCTGCACCTGGAATTCTCCCAGGAGTTCGCCACTTTGTCCAGGAAATCAGAGTCGGCAGAGGAAAAAGACAACACATGCCTGGGAAGAGTGCAGGAGAGAGAAAAGGACTGAAGGAAGAATTGGATTGTGTTGTGCTGTGTAAGAAAAAAGGCTGGAAAAAAGTATTGTGTTTACACTTACAGTATCTTAACCCAGGAATTGTGTCAGCATAGTCTTGTCTGGAGTTTGGGTCTCTGTGATGCCCCCTAGTGGCCACAATAGGCAAACACAAAACAAGGCTGCACTACTTTTGGACAGACCATCCAGGCTTAAATGGGATTGTAGTTTGGGCTGAGTGTATCTGCGCTTACCAGCATAGTAAGGACTTGCATTTATGTAATTAGTTAGAGCAATAAATGTATTAATCAGTTAGATGAGAATAAAACCAACTTGCAACTAATCATATTTCTTGGGAAATAAATCTGGCCCTCTTTAATGGTTGGAGCAGCAAGAAATTTAACCAAGGCCTGAGCCGTGTGTTTCTTTGAAGATCACCTTTGGTGACTTGAAGATTGTGTGCAAACTGGAATATTAAGCCTGAAACAAGTCATTCTGCATCCTCAGTGCTAGCCAGGACTTTTGATACATTTTGTACAAGCCTTTCCTCAGTCAATGGCCACTGGTGATGATTTATGGACATTAAAGCCTTTTCCAGTAAAATAATCTTCTCAGTAGTAGTAGCAGTAGTAATTTTAGAAGTAGTATTGTCATGTGTTCAGAGTCCAGTGGAATCCTTCCTGACATATCCAGCCCAGAAGCAAAATGTTGTCAGTCTTTTTTCCCTATCTTCATACCCCTTTCTCATTTATGCTTCCAGTTCCTGAAACCTTGTGAAAAAAACCCTGAGTTAAAACTCCATGGTGTTTCTAGTGCTTTATAAAGTGGGTGGATTGGCAAATCAAAGCAGGAGAATATTCTGTTATCTACTGATTTTCTTTTAGTTATGTGAATAATGCTGAAAATTATAAGGGCACTTCATCCAGATGGTTAGACATCTTTCTGAACAATTGGGAAGAATTACCACATTAATAATACAGCCTAACATTCTCAAGTTTGCTCAATCCAGTATAAGGTATTGGGAGGGTGGGGTTCATTCTGACAGCACTGATTGCAGGCAGGATGCCAGTCACTCACAAATGAACATCATCCTTTGGTGTCTCTTAATAGCCTTTGGGGGTTGGGCACCGAAGGGGTTAACGTTCACAGTCTGTGTCGTCTCTAATTGGGATGAGGACAATTGTGTCAACACCTGAATTTGGTGCAAATAGTTTTTCTGCTCAAGGTGGTGGGCCATAGTTGTTGCCTGATGCGCCTTGCAATCTGGTCTCATATTTGTTTCTCACAAACTCATTTTTTTTTTTTTTAGCATAGGCCTGGTGACCCCTGGGCTTCTGAAGTGTGCCATAAGCTTTCAAGGCACTTTTAGTTCCTTAGACCTTTCAAAAGAAAGGCACACAGCAGGAGAGCGCACCTTTCACAGGCCTGACAGGACCATCTTTTCTTTCAGAGCCATATGGGTCTGATTTTTTACAGCTGTGCATGCCATCTGCCTTTAACAGCAGTGAACGTTTCCACTGCAAAAAAAATGAGATAAATACAGAATAGAAGATTAATCAACATGTTTGCCAATGACAGTTAACATTTAGGTGCCAAACAGATCTTTGTCAGTATGTTAAATTATGCCCATGGAGGTTTGTGACTTGTGTATCTCATCTTGTTCACACAGATCTCCCTAAACCCTATGCATTAGTCCTTCCATGATGGACTAGGTAACAAAATCTGCTCACCCAAACCTCAGCAATAACAGAATGTTGCAAGTGAATGACATTCATCCTGTCTATACTGCACTTTCAGTTTTGGCTGATCTCCATGTCTGCCACATTACACTGCTTTCACTGTTAGCAGCTGAGCTACGAAGATGTGATAAAAAGAGCTGTCAAGCTGTGTCCAGGCCACCAACACAAAGAAATATCCCTCCGCTAATGTCTGCCCTCGTCCTCCTGAAAAACAGCCCTTACACCTTTCAGATGAATCTGTTCATTAAGAATCACAGTTGGGAAGCTATTGAGTGTGACAATAAGGCAAATGGTGTAGCTGTGGTGATGAGAAAGGCAGGACCATCAGTATTAATGGACATGCTTTTATGAGCGTAAACGTTTTATTGTGGAAAAATAAAGCATCATTCCAGTGAATATTTTGTTGCAATATGGGAAAAAAGGTATGAGAATCAAAAGGTGCTCTCAGTGTTAATTATGGACTTCCTTCTCTTTGTTCTACTACTTTTAATAGTGCAAACAAAATGTGGGTACGCCGTAAGCTGTGATTACTCAGCCACTGGGCTAATTTTGAAATTAAATCCATGAGGCCATTTCCCTTGATGAAAGCCATTAATCTGCTCACTTCTGCCCCTTCCAAGTGACCTTGTGTTTACTCTAAACATCACTTTTTGTGCGCCACACGCTTTACACATTTAATACCCTGAGCACATTCTTACAGAATCAAAGCAGAAACGTCACTGATGGTGGAAATGCTGAATGTGCTGAAGAGGCGAGGCACCATATCTGTTGATCTACCAAACTGAAGTCAGCATCATACTTTTACTAAACGCAATCACCAGTGTCCATCTATCCATTCATTCTAGTTTCATTAAAGAAGGGGGTCAGCCCCTCATTCGGGAGGGCTGCAGTGGCTGCAGGTTTTTTCACAAACCAATTCCTACATTTGTGGTTAATCAGACTCCTCACTCAAGTTCTTTGTCTGTAGAGTTGAAAATTAGTAATAGTGCACATGTAGCTGTCATAATATAGCATAACATAACATTTTTAAACCACTTCATCTAAATCAAGGATGTGTGAGCCTAAGCTTATCCTGGCAGCACTGGACACAACGTAGGAACAAGCCTTGGACAGGTGGTGATCATTGCAGGGCCCACTCACGCACACACCCACACTCACTTTGATTCCAAATCAGAGTCACCAACTAACCTATGCACAAATCTTTAAGATGTGGGAGGAAAACCCAAACAGATCCCAGGAGAACATTCAAACTCCACACAGACAATGACTGAGCACAGGGTTCCAACCCACAAGGCTGGATCCATGACTGAAAATTCTCAGAGCTCATTCACGGTGCGGCTCTCAGCAGCAGGAGTCCATATGGTTTATAGTTTGTTTTTTTTTTTTGCTTAATTTTGAATCACTGGCTTGTTAAGAACTTTGCTGCCCTCAGAATTGTTTATAATAAAGTCAGCAGCTGGCCAGCTAACGTGGATGATTTTCATCTGTGTTATGTTTACTATTAAGAAGCTGTTTTGACAAAATGTTTAGAAAGACAATAATGATTGATTAAGGGGTTCTATCCCTGGGTTGCTGGATTTTTCCAAGAAAGTAACATAAACAGTGAAGGAACTTCTGACACAGCAGTAGGGGGTCCTGAAAACAGGGAAATGTATTGGCTTCTAATAAAAAAATAAGACAGAGGGGAGACCTGCAGAAAATATTTTACTAAATCTGGACTGTGACCCCCATCTGCTGAGGGACCTGGGACTAAGCCCTTTCATCTGTGACTTGGTCTTGAACTTCCTGACTGGCAGACCACAGACGGTGAGAGTTGGTTGCATCACCTGCAACACCCTCATGCTTAACATCAGTGCTCCACATGGTTTCATGCTGAAACCTCTACTGTATTCCCTGTACACTCACAATTGTACATCTAGGCATGGCTCCAAAAACACGGTGGTAGTGGGCTTGATCTCCAATTAGGGTGAGTCTACCTACCTGTATGAGGTGCAGGTGCTGTCTCAGTGATGTCATTCTAACAACTTGGATCTCAACATTTCCAAAACTAAGGAGATGATTACTGATTTTGGCAGAAGCAGCAGAGGAACCTTATTGGTGCCCAGAATGGCAGCCATGGTAGTTTGGTGCTCCGTCTTTTGTCTGCCTTTACCACCTGATGTGATTCCAGATATTAAAACTACATCCATAGATCTTACAACTGTGTCGATCACAGGTGCTCATGCAGCTCAACAGGTATCCCAACAGTGGAGGACCAGAGCTGGGGTCCTTACTATGGCAACCACTGCCTGGAATATATCTATCTAATGTGCACTCGCTGGCAAAGAAAGTTAATGAATTGCAGGTGTTAATCCGTACTAAAGTAGACTTTTATTTTTTACCTGCTCTGTGCTTCACTGAAACCTGGCTGAATGACTCTATTCCTGACTCTGCATTAGACTTACCCGACTTTAAGTTGTACTGAGCAGACCACGTTACCAAACTTTTCAACAAATCAAAGTGTGGAGGAGTGTGTTTCTGCATTAATCAAGGTTGGTGTAATGATGTGAGAGTTCTTTTTAAATCAAACTCTCCTGACCAAGATTTGCTTATTATAAACTGTAAGCCTCAGTGATTCTGGCCGGTGCTTAAATTTGCATTTGCGCTAATGCTCATGAAGCACAGTGGTGACTTGCTGATGTAATCACCGAGACTGAAAAAGACAACCTGGACTCACAAATCATTATTTTGGGTGAATTTAACCAGGTCCTTTCATAATATCAGCAGAAAATAAAATGCCCTACCAGATATGCAAATATTCTAGACCACTGCTATGCAGCTATTGCGGATGCTTATCATATGCCTTCTCCTGTGCCCCCTTGGTAATTCTGACAATTCTATGATTCACCTTATTGCATTCCTGCTTACAAACAAAAGCTGAAAACTGTAAAGTCAGTCAAAAGAACAGTTAAAAAGTGGACCCGCAAGGCAATAGAGGACCTTCAGGACTGCTTTGCCTATACAGACTAGAGTGCAATCAAAACTGCCACCTCCAACATACACAAATACTCTGATACTGTAACCACATATATTTGTTTTTGTGAAGACGTTTGCATTCCAACAAAAACAATCATGAAGTTTATCAGTGATAAGCCTTGAGACAGGTGCTAGGTGGTGATGAAGATAGATAGATAGATAGATAGATAGATAGATAGATAGATAGATAGATAGATAGATAGATAGATAGATAGATAGATAGATAGATAGATAGATAGATAGATAGATAGATACTTTATTAATCCCAAGGGGAAATTCACATACTCCAGCAGCAGCATACTGATAAAGAACAATATTAAATTAAAGAGTGATAACAATGCAGGTATAACAGACAGACAATAACTTTGTATAATTTTAAAGTTTACCCCCCTGTGGGTGGAATTGAAGACTCGCATAGTTTGGGGGAGGAATGATCTTCTCAGTCTGTCAGTGGAGCAGGACAGTGACAGCAGTCTGTCGCTGAAGCTACTCCTCTGTCTGGAGATGATACTGTTCAGTGGATGCAGTGGATTCTCCATTATTGACAGGAGTCTGCTCAGCTCTCGTTGCTCTTCCACAGATGTCAAACTGTCCAGCTCCATGCCCACAATAGAGCCTGCCTTCCTCACCAATTTGTCCAGGCGTGAGGCATCCCTCTTCTTAATGCTGCTTCCCCAGCATACCACTGCATAGAAAAGGGCGCTCACCACAACCGTCTGATAGAACATCTGCAGCATCTTATTGCAGATGTTGAAGGATGCCAGCCTTCTAATGAAATATAGTCGGCTCTGTCCTTTCTTACAGAGAACATCAGTATTGGCAGTCCAGTCCAATTTATCATCCAGCTGCACTCCCAGGTATTTATAGGTTTGCACCCTCTGCACACAGTCACCTCTGATGATCAGGGTGTCCATGAGGGGCCTGGTCCTCCTAAAATCCACCACCAGCTCTTTGGTTTTGCTGGTGTTCAGTTGTAGGTGGTTTGAGTCACACCATTTAACAAAGTCCTTGATGAGGTTCCTATACTCCTCTTCCTGCCCACTCCTGATGCTGCCCACGATAACAGTGTCGTCAGCGAACTTTTGCACATGGCAGGACTCCGAGTTGTATTGGAAGTCCGATGTATATAGGCTGAACAGGACCTATATACAAGACAGGATGGATGATTGGAACACCAAAGGCGAAGTAGTAAATGAGAGAGCTAGAAGGAGCTGGGTGTGACATCTGGGCAGAGAAGGAGGAAGACAAAGAGACTTCATGGTGGAATGAGGAAATATGGGAAAGCATAAAGAGGAAAAGGTTAGTGAAAAAGAATTGGGATAACCAGAGAGATGATGAAAGCAGACAGGTGTACAAAGAGATGCAGCGCAAGGTGAAGATAGGGGTGGGTGGCAAAGGCTAAGGAAAAGGTGTATGTTAAGCTACAGTATATAAGAAGCTGTACACAAGGAAAGAGAAAAGCACTTATACCGATTGGCCAGACAGAAGGATCAAGTGGGGAAGGACATGCTACAGGTCCAGATGATAAAGCATGCAGATGGAAATTTGCTGACAAGTGGGGAGAGTGTTCTGAAAAGGTGGAAAGAATACTTTGAAGAACTTATGAATATAGAAAATGAGAGAGAGTATAGGTTGGATGAAGTGGAGATAGCAAATCACAAAGGCTGAAGGCTGAAGTGATGGAAGCTATAAAGGGGATGAAAAGTGGAAAAGCAGTTGGCCTGAATGATATACCGGTGGAGGCATGGAGATGTTTAGGTGAGATGGCAGTATAGTTTCTAAATAGATTGGTTAACAAAATCTTGAAAAGTGAAAAGATGCCTGAGGAGTGGAGAAGAAGTATATTAGTACCTATTTTCGCAAATAAGGGAAATGTGCAAAGCTGCATTTACTAGAGGGGTATGACGTTGATCAGCCACACCATGAATATATGGGAAAGAGTGGTGGATGCTAGGCTGAGAGGAGAGGTGGTGATCTGGTGATGTTTGTTTTAAGAGTGTTGATCGAGAAGTACAGAGAGGGTCAGAATGAATTCCATTGCATGTTTGTGGACTTGGAGAAAGTGTATGACTTAGTGCCAAGAGAGGAGTTATGGTACTGTATGAGGAAGTACTGAGTGGCAGAAAAGTATGAGAGTGGGTTACAGGATTTGTAAAATGACAGCTTGAGTGTGATGAGGTGTGTGGTAGGAATTACAGCCTGGTTCAAGGTGAGAGTGGGATAACATCAAAGATCTGCTCTGAGCCCTTTCCTGTTTGCAATGGCGATGAACAGGTTGACAGCTGAGGTCAGATAGGAGTCTCCATGGATTATGATATTTGCGGATGACATTGTGATCTGTAGTGAGAGTAGACAGCAGGTTGAGATGAACCTAGAGAGGTAGAGGTAGTCAGTGGAGAGAAGGGGAATGAAAGTCAGTAGAAGTAAGACAGAGTACAGAGGTGGTGAAGGTAGACAAATTTAAATACTTGGGCTCAACAGTCCAAAGCAATGGAGAGTGCAGCAGAGAGGTGAAGAAGAGAGTACACCTGCAAGAGTGAAAGGGAAGGTTTATAAAATAGTAGTGAGGCCAGCTATGTTGTATGGTTTGGCGATGGTGGCACTGTTGAAAAGAGTGCAGAAAAGGAGGCAGAGCTTGAAGTGGCAGAGTTGAAGATGCTACAATTTTTGCTCAGATTAACAAGAATAAACAGGATTAGGAATGAGTATATTAGAGGGACAACACAGGTATGACAGTTTGGTGACAAAGTGAGAGAGGCTGGATTGGGCACGTGCAGAGGAGAAATGAGGGGTACATTGAGAAATGAATGTTGAGGATGGAACCACCAGACAAGAGGAAGGCCAAAGAGGAGGTTTATGGATGTGGTGAGGGAGGGCATGAAGGCAGTTGGTGTGGCAGATAATGATGTAAAAGACAGGGACAAATGGAGATAGATGATTCACTGTGGCGACCTCTAAATAGGAGCAATTAGAAGAAGAAGAAGAATAAGCAATGATAACTCTTGGTTCACCACAGAGCTCAGACGACTGTGCCAGGACAAAGAGTGTGCTTTCAGATCTGGCAGTCGTAAGGAATATAGAAAAGCCAAGTATATCAAGCTGTGCCAAAAGAAAGTACTCGGATAAGATGCAGGAACAATTGTGTGCAAATGACAGCACATCAGTCTGGAAAGACCTTAAACAGGTCACTAACTTCAAGAAACAAATATCAAGCAGTTCTGCTGATCCCAGTCTGGCTACTCAGTCACTTTGAAAGACAATGGAGCATAAATCTACCTGATAGTCTCACTGTTACTACTCTACACTCCTCATCTCCTCAGCATCCCCTCCCTGTCATCACTGCAAAAGACGTCTAAAGCTTATTCAAAAAGCAAAATATTAAAAAGGCTGCAGGCTTGGACCTTATTCCCCCTTCAAAATCATGCAATGTGCAGACCAGTTGTTTACAGTATTTGCAGACATTTTCAACTAATCTCTGAATCTGTGCACTATTGCTACATCCTTCAAGATCTCTACCATCATTCCAATAGCAAAAAATCAAAGTTCAGAAGCCTGAATGAATACAGACCAGTGAGGCTGGTCATAATGAAAGTTCAGGTGAATTGAAAGAAGTGGTTTGGGCCTTTGAGAAACAGTTCACTAAGTTAGGTCCTAATAACTAAAAGACATCTGGAAAAGTTGTGTTCTTAAATTAGACGTCCATTCATTTCATTACCCTACCTCATTTGACAAATGGGCCCTTCCAAAGAGATTGCTGCTACCTTCTTCAAAGTAGTCGCAAGAGAAGCATGTCAACACATTCCTTCATTCGTTCACTTATTTATTTATTTGTTAATTTATTCATTCTTTTATTCTTCATTCATTCTTGAGAGCTGCTTATTCCAGAGGGCTGGATACATGTTGAAGCAGTTAATATTCCTCTGCAGTGTGTTTGACCTTCAAAAAAGACAAATAAAAAGGCCCCTTCTCCTTAAAACCTTTCTTATGTTTTAAAGTAAGCAATCTTTAACCCCAAACCTGATTCATGTTTTTGTGGAGCCTTTGGCTTAATTAGATTTCCTGTATACTGCCTTTTCAATCAAGATGAAATTCTCATTTAGCCACGAGTCAAATACAGGAGAGGGCTGTTATTATTTTGCAGTGTTCTCCTGATTGCATTTAAATAAATTAAAGAGTTAAGGAAATTTCCATGGAGAACCAAGACAAAAATATTCTCAACGGTCATTTTCACCTGCTTGCATTTGTCAGAATCAAGTGCCTTTTTTAAAGACTAAAAGACTTCCAATGAAGTGAAGTTAATTCAGTCAACAATTCAATTTATTTTTTGTAGTGTTTTATCACTGAATACAGGCTCAGAGCGCTTGCTGAAGTTTCTAGCTATAATTTAATGACAGAATTAATTAAATTGTATATCACTTACATATGGGAATACACCGTAAAACAACTACATTTCAGTTTGTTGAGCTTGAATGAACAAATCCTGACAATAAATGGCAAGTCCTTTAACATTACAATTGAGAATGTCATCGTGCAACAAAGGTGATAAAAATGTGTTATTATATTTACAAACCTCCCTGTCCTGAAATTTAAAGCAGGTAGTAAATTTGTCCAGTGTTTCTGTTGGGCTATTATTACAGCCCTATAAGAGATTCTAATTCCCCAGTAATTCCCCTGTAATAAAGAAATTATTTTATTACAGGGAAATATAGAATAGAAGAATACTAGAAACACTATATTTAATAACAAACCTGATATAAGTATTTGCTGCATGTCATTATCAGTTTTTTAATTTTAAACCCCCTAAATCATAATATCATAAAACCCATTTTTTTTAAAAACATGGATTTATTTCTAATTTTTTTAAACATTTCTGTAGGCTTCAACTGCCCTGCAACCCTTCCCTGGATTAATGGGTTAAGAAAATGTCACGAATGGATGGATGGATGGATGGATAAATCTGTTTTTTCAGGCAGTACATCTGTGAGAGGAGTTGTGGTGTCTATACATGGATTACCATATATGGAAAACCTGGGAGATGGAAAGGAATTTCCAAAATACAGTGATCCCTCGCTATATCGCGCTTCGCCTTTCGCGGCTTCACTCCATCGCGGATTTTATATGTAAGCATATTTAAATATATATCGCGGATTTTTTGCTGGTTCGCGGATTTCTGCGGACAATGGGTCTTTTAATTTATGGTACATGCTTCCTCAGTTGGTTTGCCCAGTTGATTTCATACAAGGGACGCTATTGGCAGATGGCTGAGAAGCTACCCAACTTACTTTCTCTCTCTCTCTTGCGCTGACTTTCTCTGATCCTGACGTATGGGGATTGAGCAGGGGGGCTGTTCGCACACCTAGACAATACGGACGCTCGTCTAAAAATGCTGAAAGATTATCTTCACGTTGCTATCTTTTGTGCAGCTGCTTCCTGAAACGACATGCTGCACAGTGCTTCGCATACTTAAAAGCTCGAAGGGCACGTATTGATTTTTGACTGAAAAACAAACTCTGTCTCTCTCTATCTCTCTCTCTCTCTCTCTCTCTCTCTCTCTCTCTCTCTCTCTCTCTCTCCCTGCTCCTGACAGAGGGGGTGTGAGCTGCCGCCTTCAACAGCTTTGTGCCGCGGTGCTTCGCATACTTAAAAGCCAAACAGCCCTATTGATTTGTTTGCTAGAGATTGTTTTCTCTATCTATGTGACATTCTGTGCTCCTGACACGCACTCCTTTGAAGAGGAAGATATGTTTACATTCTTTTAATTGTGAGACAGAACTGTCATCTCTGTCTTGTCATGGAGCACAGTTTAAACTTTTGAAAAAGAGACAAATGTTTGTTTGCAGTGTTTGAATAACGTTCCTGTCTCTCTACAACCTCCTGTGTTTCTGCGCAAATCTGTGACCCAAGCATGACAATATAAAAATAACCATATAAACATGTGGTTTCTACTTCACGGATTTTCTTATTTCGCGGGTGGCTCTGGAACGCAACCCCCGCGATGGAGGAGGGATTACTGTATCAAAATTACATACACTTAAGGATGTAATGAGAAGTCAAGCTAAATGACACCTTTTATTGGCTAACTAAAAAGATTACAATATGCAAGCTTTCGAGGCAACTCAGGCCCCTTCTTCAGGCAAGATCTTGCATCCATAATGGCTAGTACGGTACAACACCCTAGTACTACATACACTAAAGGAAAAATTCATACCACCTATTTTTGGAATTACTGTATTAAATTAGGAATTATATTTCATATACTTTGCTTGTATGTTACATTCATTTTATATTAAAATTAGCATTAGCTGTCTAAAACTTTTAAAGCCTTTAAGCCTACTTCTGCTGATATATTACATTTTTATAAATCCTGGGGTTTATTCCTCACAAATTAAATTTAAATATTTTACAGTCAATTATTCTAATTAATGAAGTTGTTATGTCCCAAGCCAGTGAAATTTAAACTTATCTAGAAAAGCCCTCAAGTTTGGGGTAAATGTGTAGGTTGCTTCAATTTTGGAATCTTTGACAATCAAGATATTCAATTGCCAGTTTCAGAAAAATATGGCAAATGGCTAAAATATCATATTTTCTAAGAGAAACCAGGTAGAGTAGTTATGGGAGCACTAAACTGTCTTCTGAACCTCCATATAATGCCTTAAAAAGTGTTGTAGCATCATCTACTTGAGAAAATGTAATCACTTTATCCTGTATTTGAATTCCCTGAAACTCGAGTCTTATTGTAGGAGCAGCCGTAACTCAAGTGACCAGCAGGAACAGGAATGGCTTACAGGATATCCCTGCTGGATTCCTCTGCCAATATCGCATCTGTGTTACAGTGTATTAGAATTCCTTAGTTGGAAAATGGATTTCATATAAAACTTTAGCCACAATGAAACAACAAAACTATAATTTTCAATTAACTTGGCACATTATTATATTCAAAGAATAAAATTCTCAGCTAAAAATCAGTGTGTAAAAAATATAATATGGATATGAAAGAGTATCTGCAGGCTATTTCCAAATGAAAATATGAAAGTAATGTGGTTTTATCATTACTTTATTTGTTTACAATTTTTCTCTTAATTTGTATTTATTTTATAATATGCACCCTTGCCAATCTTTATTGGAATTTTAATTTTATTGTTATTATTGTTTATAATTGAGGAATGGCCAATTGACAATGAGAGAGAGGAAAACAAAAGCTCAAGTCAACATCATACCAGTTATCACGGTGAGCTACGTCAACTGACTAACCACCCCGTAATTTCAGAGCAGTCAGATTAGAAGATTAACTTGTATTATCTTGCGCTCCCAAGGCTCCCAGTATATTTGGGGTCATTTATCATGGATTAGAATAACAGGTTGGAAATACAGCAGTGGCACCAAGTGCTACAACAGGATACTGAGAAGACAGACAGCATACAGCAGAGTCATTCATGACTGTTACTCTAATAGTTTTGTGCAAATGTCAAACAAACAGACTTTTGATGTGAAAAGCTCATCAGCAGTTCTGACTGCTAGTTGGAGGGTATGTCAGACTTGCCAACTGCCGTTGCTGATCTCAACTGGTGATCAATAAACACCACTGAAAATCACTGGGCATCCTTCTTGATATATTACATGAATTGTAGCAATCATTGGTTGTAAGCTCACAGAGTTCACCCTGTTTGATTGTTTGATTTTGTTGAAGCGAGTCACAGGGCCCACTAAGATTATGTAATGAAGGCTACGACAGAAAGGCGCTGGAAAGCTGTCTAATGTGACACGTAAATGCTGAGACCCTTTACATAAAGGCCACATCACATTAGACCAGCGTTTCTCAACCTTTAAGTATTTGCGACCCAAGTTTTCATAACAGTTGTAATCGCGTCCCCTAACATTTTTTTGAAACCCTAATAAAATTTATTCCTATATTATTTGCTGCCTATATACACTACAAGTTTAAAATTTCCCTACAAATAGCGAAATTACACCACATATGGCAACATTGGCGCCCCCTTTTTTGTTACTTCGCCTCACAGTTTGAGAACCGCTACATTAGACCACTTGTCCTGTTATTTTCAGTCATGGCCATTATTTATGTAATCTTACGGAATTGAAAGTAGTCAACAGGGCTCTCCCATAGAAGCAGTCGTGTAATGCGACATACCCAGCGACTCACTACAACTGGCTTGCTCTGACAAAATTACACCAGTTTTATTGTTTGTCTTTAGTCATAGGGGTGCATAAGAGCTGGCAAACAATGAATACTCATCTGGAAGTACAAGTTACAGTGCATCCGGAAAGTATTCACAGCGCATCACTTTTTCCACCTTTTGTTATGTTACAGCCTTATTCCAAAATGGATTAAATTCATTTTTTTTCCTCAGAATTCTACACAAAACACCCCATAATGACAATGTGAAAAAAGTTTACTTGAGGTTTTTGCAAATTTATTAAAAATAAAAAAACTGAGAAATCACATGTACATAAGTATTCACAGCCTTTGCTCAATACTTTGTCGATGCACCTTTGGCAGCAATTACAGCCTCAAGTCTTTTTGAATATGATGCCACAAGCTTGGCACACATACACTTGGCCAGTTTTGCCCATTCCTCTTTGCAGCACCTCTCAAGCTCCATCAGGTTGGATGGGAAGCATTGGTGCACAGCCATTTTAAGATCTCTCCAGAGATGTTCAATCGGATTCAAGTCTGGGCTCTGGCTGGGCCACTCAAGGATATTCACAGAGTTGTCCTGAAGCCATTCCTTTGATATCTTGACTGTGTGCTTAGGGTTGTTGTCCTGCTGAAAGATGAACCGTCGCCCCAGTCTGAGGTCAAGAGCGCTCTGGAGCAGGTTTTCATCCAGTATGTCTCTGTACATTGCTGCAGTCATCTTTCCCTTTATCCTGACTAGTCTCCCAGTCCCTGCCGCTGAAAAACATCCCCACAGCATGATGCTGCTACCACCATGCTTCACTGTAGGGATGGTGCCAGGTTTCCTCCAAACGTGACGCCTGACATTCACGCCAAAGAGTTCAATCTTTGTCTCATCAGACCAGATAATTTTCTTTCTCATGGTCTGAGAGTCCTTCAGGTGCCTTTTGGCAAACTCCAGGCGGGCTGCCATGTGCCTTTTACTAAGGAGTGGCTTCCGTCTGGCCACTCTACCATACAGGCCTGATTGGTGGATTGCTGCAGAGATGGTTGTCCTTCTGGAAGGTTCTCCTCTCTCCACAGAGGACCTCTGGAGCTCTGACAGAGTGACCATTGGATTCTTGGTCACCTCCCTGACTAAGGCCCTTCTCCCCCGATCGCTAGATGGCCGGCCAGCTCTAGGAAGAGTCCTGGTGGTTTCGAACTTCTTCCACTTACGGATGATGGAGGCCACTATGCTCATTGGGACCTTCAAAGCAGCAGACATTTTTCTGTAACCTTCCCCTGATTTGTGGCTCGAGACAATCCTGTCTCGGAGGTCTACAGACAATTCCTTTGACTTCATGCTTGGTTTGTGCTCTGACATGAACTGTCAACTGTGGGACCTTATATAGACAGGTGTGTGCCTTTCCAAGTCATGTCCAGTCAACTGAATTTACCACAGGTGGACTCCAATTAAGCTGCAGAAACATCTCAAGGATGATCAGGGGAAACAGGATGCACCTGAGCTCAATTTTGAGCTTCATAGCAAAGGCTGTGAATACTTATGTACATGTGCTTTCTCAATTTTTTTATTTTTAATAAATTTGCAAAAATCTCAAGTAAACTTTTTTCACGTTGTCATTATGGAGTGTTGTGTGTAGAATTCTGAGGAAAAAAATGAATTTAATCCATTTTGGAATAAGGCTGTAACATAACAAAATGTGGAAAAATTGATGTGCTGTGAATACTTTCTGGATGCACTCTATGTAATGCAGCAACAAGGCATAAGCAATGTGGGGGTTTTGGACTTCATAAACAGAAGAGAGGCTCATCTGTCTGATGTCTCGTATTTTACGTACCTTGACAGAATGGAAAAAGAAAAAAAGGGCTGAGATTGTGGCTGAACTCATATACCTGTTAATCTTTCCTACAGCACTGGCTCCATCAGATAGCATATTATTGGCTGTCACAAAAGGGGGCAAGCACAATTCTTCCGGAAGGTCAACATGCAGTCATTAAATATGCTGTGCTCGGCAACGTTCAGCTGTGTAAATTGACATGGTCCAGTGACGAGATCTGCAACTGCAGCTGGCAAATATGACATATGCCACGACTACGAGTCGCATGTGAAATTGGCATAATCAGGCAGATCATTGCACCAATTTGAGGCCCTGTGGATAAAACCTCAAGCATTTCAAAGTAAAGATTAATTACACCCAAGGACAGGAGATTTGTGCTGATACTTCCTAGTTGTAGTAATAAGTGAAGCAGCAGCAGTAGAAATTAACTGAAAACTACAAATAGAATAGTTTCAACAGCCAATGAATAACATATTTTAGTAGTCAGTTCTACTAGAAATAAATACATAAATTAACTCTTCTGTTTCCTCCATACTGAGAAAATGTCCACATTTTCCTACATTTTCAAATTAGAAAAATCAGATTTTAGATATTGTGTTGTAATACATGTGATAAAAGACATATAAAAGTTAACAATAGCACCAAAACAGGGTGCTGAGTCAGTAAAACAGTTGAAAAGTGACAGGACCTTGGTACTGTCTGCATCATTCCAGCAATTAATAACTAGTTAATAAATGAAGGCAGAAGCCTACATGTTGCCTTTCAAAGCTATGAAAGCAAACAGCACAAAGGTACTCTTCTTATTTCAGTCCATCCAGAACATGCAGCTCCTCCCAGGTAAAGTGGGCACAAGCCAGAATGGAATCCCAGTCCATCACAAAGCTTAGAGTTGGCTACACTGATGTCAACAGATGTCTGAATGTCTTGGGAAGTATTGGCGGTGATGGGCCACATAAGCACAGGGGGAACATGCTAAATCCAGACAGAGAGTGACCCAGGTGCCTGGAACTGCATGACTATGCCGCACTACTAAGTGGATTGCTATGTTCAGTTTGACTGCTTTTAACTATGTGTATTTATTTATTTAATTCCCAGAATATGACTAATTAAACTTTGACCTTAACATTTTGTTTACATTAACTATTAAATGTAATAATTTCATAAATGAACAATTAACAACAGTCATGCATTTTTGTAATACTGATAATCTGTAAATCCCATCTCCTCATCTATAGCACAAAATAGAGAAGACAACTGATCAAATGCTTTAAATTCTGTCTGAGAATGGCACTGGTTCTCAACCAGGGTGATGCAGCCCATTAGAGGGCCCCAGCAAACTTCCATTGGGGACTAGAAAATGACCCAAAATGAAATCGCAGCAAAATAATTTATTTCACTAAAAACTGAGCTACAGTAAATGTGTCAAACTTAAGCAGACTGCTTCATCAAAATTCAAAACATTTTACAGGTTGGTGATCAATGACTTAGTTTTTTAAATTGTGTTTCTTATATAGATTATATCCATATACTGGATTACATTTACACCTGGCATTAAAATGCCCCTTCAATGTCTGCATCATGTCCAGATAGAAATTGGATAGACTCCTCAAATACAGACAGCAAATTAGGGCTTAGTCGTCACTCAAGTTTGTTGAGCAAACAAGCCCATTGCAACTACTGACCTGTAGTTAGAGTGAAAACAGTCTGTTTGGCATGACCTAACAAGAAAAAGAAAAAGGAGGTGATATGCCACACTGCCATAGAGCGATTTAATGTTTTAGCACGATAGCAAAGATTTACAGACAATAATATAGTGTGCCTTTTTAGAGGAAACACTTACTCATTGTCTGTTGTGGCCAAGAAGAAATATGATCCTGCACACCTCTGGAAAAGAAGAAATCCTCATCAGCTAGTCAAAGTCACTGCAGAATGCCTCATCTGTTTAGAGAGCTTGGATGGTGAGTCCTTCTCCTGTTTACGTGAAATCATGGACTCCAGTTCCACTGATTCTTCTTGGTAAAGTTTGTTGGGCAGTCTTCTCTGTGGCCTAGGAGTTAAAACTTCTTTTCCATTTGTAGTTAGTGAATCAAATCTTTCAAAGTCTTCATCTGTCATCTTAGTTATCACATGATGTCCTGTCTCAAAGTCTTCACAGAGTGATACTTTCTTTTAAAAGATTCAACCACAGTTTGGACCAACACTATGGGTATGGTCACTAAAATTCATGCACTTAATATGGCTGCTGTCTTTTCCTATGTTAGTAATTATTGTCTTGTAATCTGTAACGATAAATATACAGAGGCTGATGAGGAATAGGGTAACCTAACCAACTAACTTAAATAATACTGAAACTTGATTATTGTCCTGAATATACTCTACGGTTTAGTGTAGAGCAGCGTTTCTCAACCTTTAAGTATTTGTGACCCGAGTTTTCATAACAGTTTTAATTGCAGCCGCCTAACGTTTTTTTTGAAACCCTAATAAAATTTATTCCTATATTTTTTGCTGCCGATACTCTGCTACAAGTTTAAAATTTCCCTACAAATAGTGAAATTACGCCACATATGGCAACATTTGCGCCCCCTTTTTTGTTACAAGAACCGCTGGTGTACAGGGTGTCCTAAAACCATTTGGTTACTTCGAAAAGTCCAATTTGAAAACCGCCCACGTTGCCTTCTGACTGTAATCAGTGCAGGACATTGTGGGTTTGAATATCAAATGCAACTCACCACTGCCATCGCTCAAAATTACAGTATGTGCTCACTTATTGGAGTGATGATACAAAAAACAATGATTTGTTAGTGGCAAACCAATTCACTGACTGACTTTTTCAGCAGGATATTACTTCATGCTAGGGGAGTCCTGGAATGTTTCTAGGATCATAACTGTATATTAAGTTTAATGCAGTGGCCTCCTTAGGTGCCAGATCTCCTTCCAGTCAAGTGTATATAAGATGAGAAGGATGGAGCTGTTTGAAGGCTACTCTGTAACAACTTAAGTGAAGCTCTGAGAAGTATCTCCACTTGTCTTTAAATAGTGCCCCTCCTGGTTGATAAGACAGCTTGGATGAGGTAAAGAATTCCCGAACATGCCCACTACAGTTGTTTGGTTTGGTGCTTCACTTGACTTCTCACTCATTTATGTGTTGATGAACTTGCTATCATGAACATATCATTCTCTGTGGTAGCCCACCAGTCAAGTACATCTAAAACTGATGTCAATTATTACCATGGATTCTAGTCCAGTACATTTGGACACTTGATGTTTTGAGGCAATTGCCTTTGAAAATTAAAGTTTTTGAGAGGGTTATACAGTCTATTAACATTTGAAGCGACATAACTGGCAAAAACCCTGCCTGAGAGTTAAACATTAGCAGTCTCACTTAAGCAGCCAACAACTGATACCTCCCAATTCTGGATATTAAAGAATACAGAAATGTATTCCTTGGAGAATTACGAGCATGTGGCACTGGTTGCCTTATGTTAGCACCTAAATGTTACCCACATTCTGAACAAATGTTTGAAATACTAATGTTCGTCAAAGGCAGTACTTGATATATTTGAGCTGCATTCCTAATAATAATTCTTTGCATTTATATAGCACTTTTCTCACTACTCAAAGCGCTCAGCAATTGCAGGTTAAGGGCCTTACTCAAGGGCCCAACAGAGCAGAGTCTCTTTTGGCATTTACGGGATTCGAACCAGCAACCATCCAATTGCCAGTGCTGATCCCTACCCTCCGAGCCACCACTCCTAGCGTTAGTGCCTCTACTTTTAGGTCGCCACAGATGTTCCAGTAGTAGTTGAATGTTATATGTATGCTTACAGTGTGAGAGGAAATCACAAAAGTAGGCAATTGCAATATAACAATACTGTATGTGATAGGAAATTTTAAAGGTGATTTTTGTGATCAGAAGGCTAAAATCCATCCCAAAAGGAAGCAAAATCTATATTGTTTCTGTTATTCAACCTTTTGAAACATTGAGTTAATTGCTCAAAAGGGTACCATCTATTGACTCTGCACTCCTACTGAGGGACTTCAGCACTGCTGTGGGGGTTGACAAGGATATCTGGGGGAACCACCTGCTCAGTCTTAATCCAAGATGTGAATTCTTATTGGATTAATCATTGAATATCCATTTTGAAATTCATGTTCAAACAAAAAGGATGCTCATAACTTTACCTGGCATGTGAGTTCAACGAGAAACGTTGTAGTCGTGATGTCTGATCTGAGGTCACATATTCTGAACACTTAGGAAATGAGAGGTGCAAATAGTCAAATAATCACCACTTGGTGGAGTGCTGGTTCAGACCTCGACAGATAGGATATGTACATTGGGAATGAGTCAGGGGTACCTCAAGTCAAGTCCTTTATTTATATGGCACATTTAAAATTGCAGGAGCTGACCCAAAGTGCTTTCCAGTTAAAAATAAGTACTACGTACAAAGCTAAAATGTATAAATAAAACCACAGAGTAGAATATAAAATATATAAATAAAATAACCTGAAAACATAATTACAAGAAGTAAGACCATAAAAATTAAAATTAAACTAAATGTAATACAATAAACACTAGATTAAAAAGAATAGGGTAAGAGTTATTAAAATGAAATTAAAAGTAACATATTAGTGGACTAACAAAACCTCCTGGAGAACCTCAAATTAAAATAATTTAGATTTAAACTCATCAATAGCATGGCAGGACTTAATATTGAGCGGAAGACTATCCCAAACTCTGGGGGCAGCTATAGAGAAAGCCCAGTCACCTTTGGTATGGAGACGTGAGTGAGGAACACAGGGGAGCTGTTGGGAGGATGACCTAAGTGGCCAGGGGGCTGAATACAGAAATAGCAGATCTGAAATGTACTGGGGGGCTAATCCATTAAGTGCGTAAAAACAAAAAGCAAAATGTTAAAATCAATTCCTTATTTCCCAGGCGACCAGTGCAAATGAGCTAAAACAGGAGTGATACGCTGTCTTTTCTTTGTTCCAGTTAAAAGTCTAGCAGCTGCATTCTAAATCATTTGAAGTCTAGAAAGTGTGGAGCGGGACAGCCATATACAGTAACACAGGGAACTCCAGTAGTTATACCAAGAAGTGATAAAAGCATGGATAACTATTTCCAGGTCCTTATGACATGAAATTGGCTTTAACTTAACTATAGTTCCAAGGTGATAAAAGCTGCCCATTACAACACTGCTGACTTGTTTATTAAAAATTCAACGAAGCGTCCAAAAACACACTGAGATTTTTAACCTCATTAAGTACATTTACAGCTAGTGGACCAAATGCACTGCTAAGGCTAGTGATAGAGTTATGGGGCCAAATATAATTACTTCAGTTTTTGTTTTATTTAGTTGAAGAAAGTTCCTTGCCATCCAGCATTTAATATCATCTAAGCAATTAATTAAAAAGGATCATCAGAGAGCAGGCACTATCAGCTGTAACTGGTAGGTAAAACCGAGTGTCATCTGCATAACAATGTGTCGTGAACGGCCGGGGTCCTTGCCTGGCTGGGATGCCTCCACACTGGAAGGAGCAGGGGAGGAGATGTTGCTGGAACATTACCTCCTCCAGGACATAGAAGGCAGCTCCCCTGGTTTTCAGCGGTGCTTCAGACTTCCGCAGGGCTTCATGGGAGTTGGACTTTGGTGCAGCCCTGTTGGGATCCATGGGCACTGCCATGGGGCGCTACAACTGCTGCTGAGCCCTCAAGAGCAGCTCTTCCACCACACCTGGTGCCTTATATAAGGGGTCAGCAGACACCACTCGGGATCCAGAGAGACAAAGAAGAAAAGAAAATAAAGAAAGAAAAAGGGTAAAGAGTGTGTTTGGGCTGTTGAGGACACTGTAAATAGAAATAAATCGCATGTCCTTTTTGTACTTGTGCCTCTAGCGTCTGTCTGTGTTGGGTTAGTGTATTATAGCGCCATCTATCGACTACAAATGATACAAAAAATAGTATTTTTTGAAGACAGAGCCAAGGGGTTGCATGTATAGTGAGAATAAAAGAGGCCCTAAAATCGAACCTTGGGGAATGTCACATTTAATGGGAGTGGAGGATGTGAAACAGTTACCTATTTTGACAGAGAAGCTTCTTTCTGTCAGGTAGGAGGTAAACCATTTTAACACTGGGCCCTGCAAACCAGCCTCCACCGCCAAGTGTTTTACATGGTCGATTGTTTCAAAAGCTGCTCTAAGATCAAGCAGAACTAAAACTGCACAAGAACCAGAACTGACAGTGAGAAGAATGTCATTCTGTGCTATGCAGAACTCTAAAGCCAGACTGGAATTTGTCAAAGATGTTAAACTTTCTCAAACAGGAGGAGATCTGGGAGAATACAACTTTTTTAAATATCTTGGAAATTAATAGTAGCTTAGAGACTGGCTTGTAGTTTTTATGGTCATTGGGTTCTAGACTATGTTTCTTTAATAGAGATTGCACGATTGCATGTTTAAAACTGGAAGTTATGACTCCACTGGTTAATGAGCTATTAATTATAGTGAAAATAAGGGGGCAGATTGTAATAAAAATTTCCTTAAAAAGACATGAAGGTATAATGTCTAAGGGGCAGTAAGTGGCATTCATTTGTGAGACCACCTCAGAGTGCTGGGCAGACATCACTAGCTGAAATTGCTGGAGGTAGCTGATTGGGTGACGCATCTCTTAGGGATCTGTGTCTGGGTGTGAAATGCTGATTTTATGTTAACTTTGTCAATGAAGAAATTCAAAAACTTCTCACAGGTTTCAGTAGCAGACGCAAAGGTAACAGCAGCAGTAGCAGCAGGAGGATTTAAGATGGAGTTAATTGTACTAAATACTGTAGTATTTTAGGTCTGTGAGCGTTTTTATTGATTAATTCATTATAATGTTATGTCTTAACTGTTTTAACAGAGCTTTGGTAAAGCTTTAAACAATTTCTTAAAATTTCGTATGAGATCTGAAGTTTGTCTTTTTTCCATTTACGCTCTGCCCTTCTACAATCCCATCTAAGAGCACGAGTAAAGTCATTCAGCCAGGAAGTGCCAACATTCTTTACTTGGGGTCTTTTCAGTTTTAAAGAAGCTACACAATCCAAAGTGTGGGAACAAGATGAGCTGAAAAGAGAGACTAATTTCTCAGTATCCGTGCATGAGAGAAGGGTATCTGAGAAATGAGGCAAGTGAGTGAGCATAAAGATAATAGTAAAATGAGTGGCTGTGGTAGAGTTTATTGATCGAATGGGGACATGGGCATGGGACCGGGAGAAGGTGGGAAGGGGACAAGATAATGACAATTGAAAGATAACCATAAAATGAGTAGAGACACCAGAATCAATAACTTCGAGTTTAGAGACAGAGAAAGCAGATGATAACACAAAATCTAGTGTATGACCCTCCTGATGCATTGGCTCTGATACTGATTGGATAAAATTAAAAGAATCCACAAGGCATAAAAACTAGTTCACCATAGGTTTTGTCAGTCAGTCATCGTCCAACCCACTATATCCTAACACAGGGTCACTGGGGTCTGCTGGAGCTAATCCTAGCCAGCACAGGGCGCAAGGCAGGAATAACCCCGGGCAGGCCACCACAGGGCACACACACACTAGGGACAATTTAGGATTGCCAATGCACCTAACCTGCATGTCTTTGGACTGTGGGAGGAAACTAGAGCACCCGGAGGAAACCCACGCATACACGGGGAGAACATGCAAACTCCATGCATGGAGGACCCGGGAAGCGAACCCAGGTCTCCTAACTGCGAGGCAGCAGCGCTACCACTGCGGCACCATGCTTCCCCCAATAGGTTTTGATGGACAACATATATGGATACCAATGCACAAAGGACAGGGACAGTAACATTAATTATCATAAGTTGCACCTCAAAAGACAAATAAACATTGACAGACAAAAATTTTTTAAAATGGTGGCTAAGCTACCTCCACAACCAGCAGTAGTGGAATTTAAGAAGCTGCAACAGGGAGGACAGAGATCACCAAGTGGGATGAGGTCACCAACATTAGCCTAGTCTCAGTAACAAATAAAAAATCCAAATGATGAGATGTAAAATGGTCATTTAAAATGAAAGTCTTGTTTGAAAGAGATTGAGCATTTGTTAGGGCAAATCTGACTGGTGGAGACTCCTTTATTTTCTGTGCAGTCTGCTCCGACACATTTTAATGCAGAATTTTAACGTACGGAAATTTGTAGCATTTACCCCTCCACTTAAAACAGAAGGTGATTTTGGAAGTCTTTTACTGATGAAAACAGGGATGGGATAATTTAGTGAGAGGGACCTGTTAATAGTAGATAGTCATGCAAGTGGACAATCAGTAGTGGTGTGCAGAATTTTATTGAACAACATGTGCGAACCTAACCTACCACGATGAATCCCATCATTTTTAAAAAACATTGTCTTCCCAAAAAAGGTTAAAATTGTCAATTAAACAAAAATGAATCATTTTACTTTGCATCAGGAACCTTTCGTGTAAGCTAAGATGCCTACTTAAACGACCGTACCCACAACGCAGCGTGGGAATAGGACCAGAAATAAAAACATTTTTATCAGTCTTTTTCAAAAACTCAAGGTGGGAGAAGGTGGGAGCAGAGGATGCCATCATCTATATGTTACACCGATCCCTCTCCTACTTGGACAGAGGCAGTGGTGCTGTAAGAACTATGTTTCTAGACTTCTCTAGCGCCTTCAACACCATCCAACCTCTGCTCCTCAGGGACAAGCTGGCAGAGATGGGAGTAGATTCATACCTGGTAGCTTGGATCATGGACTATCTTAAAGACAGACCTCAGTATGTGCATCTTGGGAACTGCAGGTCTGACATTGTGGTCAGCAGCACAGGAGCGCCTCAGAGAACTGTGCTTTCTCCGGTCCTGTTCAGCCTATATACATCGGACTTCCAATACAACTCTGAGTCCTGCCACGTGCAAAAGTTCACTGACGACACTGCTATCGTGGGCTGCATCAGGAGTGGGCAGGAAGAGGAGTATAGGAACCTCATCAAGGACTTTGTTAAATGGTGCGACTCAAACCACCTACACCTGAACACCAGCAAAACCAAGGAGTTGGTGGTGGATTTTAGGAGGCCCAGGCCCCTCATGGACCCCGTGATCATCAGAGGTGACTGTGTGCAGATGGTGCAGACCTATAAATACCTGGGAGTGCAGCTGGATGATAAATTGGACTGGACTGCCAATACTGATGCTCTGTGCAAGAGAGGACAGAGCCAACTATACTTCCTTAGAAGACTGGCGTTCTTCAACATCTGCAATAAGATGCTGCAGATGTTCTATCAGACGGTTGTTGTGAGCGCCCTCTTCTACGCGGTGGTGTGCTGGGGAGGCAGCATAAAGAAGAGAGACGCCTCACGCCTGGACAAACTGGTGAGGAAGGCAGGCTCTATTGTAGGCATGGAGCTGGACAGTTTGACATCCGTGGCAGAGTGACGGGCGCTCAGCAGGCTCCTGTCAATCATGGAGAATCCACTGCATCCACTTAATAGTATCATCTCCAGACAGAGGGGCAGCTTCAGCCATAGACTGCTGTCACTGTCCTGCTCCACTGACAGACTGAGGAGATCTTTCCTCCCCCACACTATGTGACTCTTCAATTCCACCTGGTGGAGGGGTAAATGTTAACATTATAAGTTATTGACTGTCTGTATACCTGCATTGTTATCACTCTTTAATTTAATATATTTTTTTTTTATTTTTTAACAGTATGCTGCTGCTGGAGTATGTGAATTTCCCCTTGGGATTAATAAAGTATCTATCTATCTGAGTTATAATCATCTTTTAAGATTTCTGATTGTTGCTGGACATCTCTGGATGCTGGATATCATTAATTCCTACGTGAACAACAACCTTCGTGACAAAAGCATATTTGGTTAGCAGCCCAGGGAGCTCGGACATTATGTCATATACTTTCTACTGTCTACTAACAGACAGTTATAATCCACTTTGATTTCACTTTCCTAATCATGGAGTTGCCGATTAACAACGCCGTTGAAAGTCTACCTGAAGACTTGGGGGACCATGGTGGCGTTACTGCCCGGCCTGTAGCCCAAGAGCTGCATGGCGCAGGTAGCCATTGGGATGTGGCGGCACCTGCTTGCTGTTTCCAGTGGCCTGTATTGTATTGACGGCTTCATTCTTCACGGCTGAGTCTGGGCTGGCGCTGGACAAAGAGGATGGGAGAAGCCATCAAGTGGAGAATATTCATGATAATTTAGGATGCTGAATTTGTTTTTCTGTGGAATTTCTAATGGTGGTGCAGCATTATAATGCGCTGTCTTACCACGATCCACGGAGTAGAACATGCTGATGCCTTAGGCTTGGTTCCTAGTTTGGACTAGGGCTCCGTCGATTTGACCGTGACTGCCTCAGGACACGGAGTCATCCTAAGGGTGAGGAGTGGTGCTGTTTGGGCCAAACCAGGGAACGGGGTAGTCATGCTCACCACCGGCAACTGCAATGGTGGCACCTGTTGCAACTACAGAGTCAAGAAACTGCTCATGATGCCTGATGTGATGGAGAACAGATATTCTTTCACCCAGTTCAGCAATCCTCTGGTCACAACAAAGGTAGTCCTCACAGATTGGAGAGGTAAGAGGTGGCATTTTATGTGCACAAAATAATTATAAATGTCTCAGATGGTCGCAGCAAGAAATCAGTTTTGAGTAACCTTGTCCGGTACAGGTAAAACTTCTCAAGATAAAAACTTTTTATTATTATTAAATTATTTTATTTCCTGCACAAAATATGTTCTAAAAATGGCCCAAAATGAGGGATTTTGGGTCTAGAAGTCTAAAAATAAGGGGAATCCAAAAAAGCTCAATGTCTTGCATAATTAGACATCAAAATGAATTGAATGGTATATCATATGTGGGGTTTTTCTCATACAGGTGAGGTGGGGGTCAAAAAAATGAAGTGATTTCAAAGTGTTCATAAGTGATTCTTATGAACACAATATTGCGGGGATGTTTTGGTGAGCATGCCTTTTCAAAGTTACATGCAAAACAGGGACAGTGGCTTGGCATAGTCAGACTCGAGTGATAGTGAACATTCTTAAAGAGAGGACAAATGGGTGTACTCTAGTTATCAAGAGATCACACTTCCTGGGAAATCATATGCTGACGTACTACATCATCCAAGAGCTGAACCTAAAATCCCAGAGCAACAATTCAGATTCTGTCCTGATTGTGGAATGGTGGACCAACAATTTGTCTCTGTACTTGAACCTGTACTTAAGGAGTCATTGGGATTTGATAAACCAGTTTACATGTGCTTTGTGGATTTGGAAAAACTGTAAGACTTCACACACCATGGTATCTTGTGGCAGGAGCTTCAAGAGTATGAGTTTCCAGAGTTACTGCTGAGTCTTATCTGGTCCCCATACTACTGCAGAGTTGTGTTCACGTGTGTGGTGTCCACAAAGAAAGTGCCCTATCTCCTTTGTTGTTCATGATTTTATTGGACAGGATATTGTGGTGTAGATGAGGATTGGACAGTATCCATTTAGTGAAAATGATTTATTTCGAAATTGTTGTTTTGTTGGAACAGTTTACTATCTAATTTGATGAGGTCAGGGTGAGAATTAGCACACCCATCTGCTGGACTCACTCTTCATGATTGGGCAAAGAGATCAGAAATATGGGAGGACCTCAGAGAAGAAAAGCTGCTTTTATTTAAATCAAGAGGAGATGGCTGACCTGGTTTAGGCAAATACTTAGGATGTCCCCCACCCAGAAATGCTAGGCAGAATTCACTGGAAGAAGACCCAGAACATGCAGAAGGGATTAAATCTCTGAACTGGCTTAGGAGCATCAGGAAGTTACCCAGGGAATGCTAAAAGAGGTTGTTGGGTTGGGGATAAGGAGATCTGGTCAGCTTAGTTCAATGTGTTGCCACTTTGGTTCTCATCATTAGAAGCAGAATGAGAATGATGATGATGTTTAGATTCGGTTTAATTTGTTTTCAGGTGTTACAATAAACCATTATTTCCAAATGCATGAAATAATGAAATACATGTATTTGTAAACAATTTTAATTCTAAATCTATTGAATAAATGTTTTGACTCAGGTCTGGTAGCACTGTTTGTTTAAAAATGAATATTACATGTAGAAAATAAAAACATTAGATGTGATTACACGATGGATAGATCTGAAACTTGAAAGTACAGTTTATGAGAAGGATTTAGAAGGTGTAGTGGGCTTGTTGTTGACCACATCAGGACAGTGTACTAAAGCAAAGGTGGCTAATAGGATGTTAGGTTTTGTGGCCCAAAGCCTGGAGTTCAAGTCAAGGGAGGTCATTTTTAAGCTACAATCGTGTGAAACATTTACACACCATAAAATGTTTTCTCCTTTTTGACATATGTGGTGACATCAACATTTTATCGTTATTTAAACAATATCCTTAAATAATGATGATATATCAGTCATTGTGTCACATTTACATTTTATAGTCTGTTGTATAATTTAAATAAACATTTCACATGTGGAAAATGTAAGTTCATCAACCTCAAATACCTAAAATTGGAATCAGATGCGCCAGATTAAGTGCAAATTATAAGAACATCATTGGAGAGGATTTCAGAGGAACCGGTCCTTCTTAAACCTAAGATATTGAGTTTGGTTTTCTCTTGTTGTTGTTGTTGAAGTGTGTTTAATCACAATGCCCAAATCAAAAGAGCTCCCATGGATGTTCAGACTGAATTTTACAAATGCCTATGAGTCTGGGGAGAGATATAAAAAGATCTCCAAACAATTGTAAATCAACCATTTCACTGGGTCTGGAAGATCATTTACAAGTGGAGAGGATTTCAGACAACTCCCAACTTGCCTAGACCAGGCCATTCCAGGAAGTTCAACACAAAAGAAAAATGCAAAATGCCAAAAGTCTCTAAGAATCCCAAAATTTCATCTTGGAACCTACAGGTAGCTCTTACCCCTGTTGATTTTGAAGTGCACAAGTCTACAGTTAGAAAGAGGCTGCACAAATGAGATCTACATAGAAGGTGTACCAGAAGGAAACATTTGTTCTTTACAAAAAACATGAGGGCAAGTCTAAAATTTAGTCAAAGTTCAGGACATCAGGAACAATGTGCTTAGGACAGATGAGGAAAAGATAAAGTTATTTGGCCACAGTACCAGATGATATGCTTGGCGAAAACAAACAAAAGACAACATTTGACCAGAAGAGCCTGATACCAACTCAAAAGCACTGTGGAAATGTTATGGTTTGGGGCTGCTTTGCTGCATCATGACCTGGGCAGCTTACCATAACAGACTCCACTATTAATTCTTTGTTGTACTAGAAGGTATTTGAGGATAATGTGAAACCATCTGCCTGCATGGATGTGTAGAAATAAACTGTATCTGCAGTCAAAGTCAGAAACTGGTAAGCAGTTGTAGGAAACGCTTATTTGAGGTTGTTTTAGCCAAAGGGGGTAATAGCAGCTATTAGAGCCGCGGCTGTACTTTCTTTTTCCACTGATAGAACTGACATATCTCTTCATTTTTCCTTTAAGTCAAATATTATTATTTTTTTTCCAATTATTGTACATCAATTTTATCTATAGATACTGTTTAAGTGAAAATTAAATCTTGATTTGTCCACATACTGTATGTTAAAAAAGATAAAACATTTTATGGGGTGTACTTACTTTTTCACATGGCTGTATATAAGACACAAGTGACACATCATCTTGAGCAGTTGTGCTCTCTATACCACTATGGGGTCAAAGACTGTTGGGAATAAGATATGAGGAAAGGCTGAAGGAGTTGAATCCTATCTGATGGGAATTAGTATGGCGGATCCCAGGTATTGCTTTAAAATGAGTCCTTCAAGCACACATGGACATAGAGGGCAGCTTTCACATGAACATTAGAAAGTATCTCTTTACACAGGCAACCTTAGATATGTGGAATAAATGGTCCGGTACAGTGGCAGAGCGGTCAGTGTTAAATAAACACTTAAAATGCACATATAAAAACAACGTTCTCGTACATACACATTTTAAGGGTTACTATACACCAGAGGAGCTCAGCTGGACTGGATTACATTTTGCAAAAATTAGGTAGTTAGGGAATAATGAGGTATATCTGACACAATTGTATGTTTCCCTAAATAATTATTCTTGTGCTCTTACTGTATATCATTAAGCATAGAAGTGAAAACAGAGCAATGTATCAATGTTTAGAATCAGCTGTACACCTTCATTGCAACAGTAGGAATGGACTGTTGCAGATGGGATAGGACTGATCTCTCCAGTCTCCAGATATCAATGCAATTGAGAATCTCGTAGGTGAGACGTGGAGGAATCATGTTAGGAATTAAAAGGAAATCTTCCCATTTTTATTTCTTTTTTGTTTTTCTTTGTGTCAAGTTGCACAACTATGCTGTCATCAAGGGCTGCTTTTTGGAGGATGTGACACTATGAAGTGCCTGCATATGATCCGGTCGCCTTACTCTGTATAGGGGTAGGATGCATGCTCAGTAATTACCTGTGAAAATGACAAAAAAACAGAAAAAGAGAGACAATTACTTTATGAAATGTTTTGGTTTCTGACATTTGATTGTCTTTTTTGACCTTTTGTTTAGTTGGTGATCTTTCATCTTGTTGTGTAAACATTTTACTATTTATGTTTTGACCTGCAAAAGTCATTTCAGAAAAGCTGGTCTCGCCATTCAACAACTGGGAAAAGTGTTGTTTTGATCTCTTCTTTTGCTGGTAAGATCCTAATGTGGCTTACAGGAGCTACCAAGGGTGGAGGATGGCCATCGCATCAGCAGACTCTGAACAAAGGAAAATCCTCACTAATCATGAAGTGTCCATTTTGTGTACAGGTATATCATTTTTTAGCAATGTATTTACATTATTATTGGCTTATCATACTTATGCATGTTGTTTGAACATGCAAATTTGTACTGCATTTTGAACTGCCTTAATGAGAAAGGTGCTATAAAAATTACATAATTTAAATGAAGATCTATGATCCTGTATTAATCTAAGTGGGGTCAGAAAAAGAATGACTGAATGGTGTCAAAAAATGAAAGCAGCACTGAGGGGCCAAGGCAACCCTTAATAACTCAATGACACATCAATGTGCTCTTCTGTCCAAGTCTTGGCCGTAAGGCTGCTGTAACTCAATTGGTGTGCAGTACTGCTGCATGCTTCATGTTTCTGTCGTTACTTTTTTGTTTGGCTAAAAACACACATTGGTTAGCAAAGTCACAAAATCTGCTAAATGCTACAGATATGGAAAGCTTGCTCTGGGTAAAAATGGTAGGGCTATGTCACAAGACCAGGAAGCCATACTAAATTTTTAGACAAACCTTTGTTTTTGAGATCTGCCCATGCCCATAAATGGAAAATCACATCTTTCAGTCTTTATTATATTTTATAATGCCTATCACAGATAATATTGTCACAATGCACTTTGCAAAGTCAACCTAGCAGTCAGGGCAATTAAAATAATAATTTTAATGCACTTTGTAATATCCTACCCTGTAATGGAATGTGTAGCCGCTTAGTCTCACTGTCACATGTCACATCCCATTTGTCCTGTCCCTGTCCATGGCTGCCTGCCTGTGCCCTTACATGCACACAATACCATGCCTCATTCACTTGGTAATTTAAAACCAAATGCTTTGTAAAGCAGCTTGGGGCAACACTCTCTACGAATGACACAAGCAGGTCATGACTTTTCTGTGGTAAGGTGGTGCTAAAAACTCTCCTCTTGCATACACAGATCTATGTTCACCATATTCACCTGAACTGTGCTTCACTCTTCTGGTACTCCAGTTAGGAATTCAGGCCAGTGGTTGTCTGTGGTTGGTAGTTTGCTTTGATCTATGCATTTAGCCATTGTCCTTGTGTGTTTAATGCATTTCTAGGGCTATGGAGAGCTGGAGCCTACCCAGCAGTACCAGGCAGAAACCTAAAAAGCCAACAAAGACCAACATGCCACTTGAATTACTTTATAAAGATAGGGATTTAAACCAAAGGAGATATGGTGCTGCAGACAATGTATTTCTGTCTTATAGCTCAATACTTCATGGCTCAGTTCTCAGCCTGGGTTCTGCCTCTGTGGAGTTTGAACTTTCTCCCAGAGTCTGTGTGGATTTTTCTCCAGGTTCTCTGCTGTCGTCCCAGTGCCAATGGGATTGGCTCAACCTCCCTGCAAACTTCAGCCCTATATATTTATAAATATTGGTCCACTGTTACTTAAATCTAAAAACATGCAATTAAAATAATTGCCAAACAGAATTCAGTCTCTTTGAAGTCAGTTGTTCAATTCCCATTTACATAAATGAGAACTAATTTTTGAGGCTTAACATTTTAATTAACTATATTTATTTACCTGCATCCATGTAAGCTGACCCTGTCACATATATATACTGTATATATCCATCCATCCATTTTCCAACCTGCTGAATCCGAACACAGGGTCACGGGGGTCTGCTGGAGCCAATCCCAGCCACCACAGGGCACAAGGCAGGAAACAATCCTGGGCAGGGTGCCAACCCACGGTAGTACTGTATATATATATATTTTTTTTTTTCTACAAAAATATACTAAATTCAGACCAGCATCACTGTTTCATGGAGTCCTGTTTCAGCTGAGGCAGTCTCAGTTTCACTCTAGTCACAGCACAGAAACTGCCTTCTGTTGTGTTGTAAATTAAATTCTCTCATGTAGAATGTGCCAAAATCAGTTTGCCTTGTTATGTGTTTAATGCATAGCTGCTACTTTAAATACTTTTGATTTTAGGGATTTACTATACAGGTTTAGGAATTTAGTTGGCCAATCAGGCACTTTTGGAAATCCAAAGACAGTGTCCAGTGTCCCCTCATTTCTGTCTTTTAGACACAGTGTCTCTCAGGGTTTGATGTTGGGATGTGATGCTATTAGTAGATGTAATTTGGAAGGACAAAATTAATTTTCATTTGTATGTTGGATGACGTCTGGCTCTATTTATCTTTTAAACCAAATACTCCTTTTTCTTTACTTTATTAAATAACTGATTTATTGATGTAAATAGCAGATGGATTGTGCCTAAATTAACATTAAAAACAGAAGTTCTTTTACAGCAACAACAATATTTATTTATATAGCACATTTTCATACAAAATGTAGCTCAAAGTGCTTTACATAATGAAGAGAAGAAAAATAAAAGACAAAATAAGAAATTTAAATAAGACAACATTAATTAACATAGAAAGGAGTAAGGTCCGATGGCCAGGGTGGACAGAAAAAACAAAAAAAAACTCCAGAAGGCTGGAGAAAAAAATAAAATCTGTAGGGGTTCCAGGCCACGAGACCACCCAGTCCCCTTTGGGCATTCTACCTAACATAAATGAAATAGTCCTCTTTGTAGTTCGGGTTTTTCACGGAGTCACTTGATGCTGATGGTCATACAGACTTCTGGCTTTTAATCCATCCATCATTGTTGGAACATCAGGGTGCTTTGGGTAGATGGTGGTGGCGCACGCCACCACCAACAGGACACCGGAAAAGGAAACAGAAGAGAGAGTAGGGGTTAGTACAGATTTTGAATGAATAGTTATTATAATGAATTGGATATACAGAGTATCAGGATTAAATTACAGTGAAGTTATGAGAAGGCCATGTTAAAGTAATGTGTTTTCAATAGTTTTTTGGAGTGCTCCACTGTATTAGCCTGGTGAATTCCTACTGGCAGGCTATTCCAGATTTTAGGTGCATAACAGCAGAAGGCCGTCTCACCACTTCTTTTAAGTTTTGCTCTTGGAATTCTAAGGAGACACTCAGTTGAGGATCTGAGGTTACGATTTGGAATATAAGATGTCAGACATTCCGATATATAAGACGGGGCGAGATTATTTAAAGCTTTATAAACCATAAGCAGAATTTTAAAGTCTGAATGACACAGGTAACCAGTGTAGTGACATCAAAACTGGAGAAATGTGCTCGGATTTTCTTTTCCTGGTAAGGATTCTAGCAGCTGCATTCTGCACTAGTTGCAAACGATTGATGTCTTTTTTGGGTAGTCCTGAGAGGAGTGCGTTACAGTAATCTAGCCGACTGAAAACAAACGCATGAACTAATTTCTCTGCATCTTTCGATGATATAAGAGGTCTAACTTTTGCTATGTTTCTTAGGTGAAAAAATGCTGTCCTAGTGATCTGATTAATATGCGATTTAAAATTCAGATTACAATCAACGGTTACCCCTAAGCTTTTTACCTCCGATTTGACTTTTAATCCTAATGCATCCAGTTTATTTTATTTTAGTGGGTGGTAATTCTGTGAAAAGTGGTAAAGTACCAAATACTCAAAGTGAAAAGGCTGGAATTTTAGTTTAGCTAAATCCATTGGAAATTTAGGTGCCATCCTTACCATGGCGTTAACCTTTAGTCACTTTCTGCAGTTTCTAAAATTTGCTTTTTGCAGCTTAAATTTTTTTCCAAATTAAGGCAGTTATTCAAGATGCAGGGTCTTAAAAACATCTAATTTGTATTAAGCAGAAGCAACAATTGTTAACTGTTAACTTACTTGTCTATAGTTAATTCAAAGACAACATCAAGGATCATAACCAGAACTAAAACATATGATAATATAATTTCTTAAATCACTTCACTTGATTCAAAGCAAGTTTCAAGAAGGCTTTTAAAAATGCCCTTCTCCCCTGTTGTATATCATGATAAATGGTCAAGGCCCCTCTTATTTTATTGAAAAATTAGGGGTTATACTCAAGGCCAAAAAGATGCAGGCTGACTTAACATTCTAAGGATAAATAAGACTAAAGTAAGAGGCTGGGCAATTTACTGTAGTCACAGGGCAAACACTCTGGATTGTCTTACTTGCCAATATTATAAAATCTGTGTCAGTCTTGGGCCAAACACATGCTATTTTAGCATTGCACACTCTTGTTAGGGCTGCTGCTGAAGCTGCCTTATATTTCTCTCCTATATTACTTTCGAATGAATTGCAGCAGTGGCTTTTGATTTGACATTTTCTTTCGCTTTTCAGTGTGTTTGCTGCCAGTTGATCTGACTTTGAGTGGATGCCCATATGATGGGTCTACCTTTCAGTTGATATCTACCCAAACTAATATATACAGCATATATACTCACTGGCCACTTTATTTGGCACACCTTGCTAGTATTGGGTTAGACATCTTTTTACTTTCAGAACTGCCATAATTCTTCATGGCATAGACTCAACAAGGTGCTGGAAACACTCCTCAGGAATATATATATATATATATATATATATATATATATATATATATATATATATATATATATATATATAATATTTAATATTATTGATTTTATTGTAATCAATCCATAGAAATAGATCAAAAGGATTGAAATCAAATCAACCCCCACCCCTGAGAAAGAGAGCATGGCCAACAGAGTAAAACTTAAAGCTAGTAAAAATAAGTAAATAAGTTTAATAACCAGATAAAGATAAATGGAGAAGAAAAAGAAATGGGAACTCATCAGGAATATTAATCCATATTGACATGATAGCATCACACAGTTGCTGCAGATTTGTCGGCTGCACATCCTTGATGTGAATCTAATGTTCCACCACATCCCAAATGTGCTCTATTGGGTTGAGATCTGGTTACTGACGAGGCCATTTGAGTACAGTAAACTCATTGCCATGCTCTTGAAACCAGTTTGAGGTGATATCAGCTTTGTGACATGGTGAGTTATCATGCTGGAAGTAGCCATGAGAAGATGGGTAAACTGCGGTCATAAAAGGATGGACATGCTAAGCAACAATACTCAGGTGGGCTGTGGCATTTAAACAATGTTCATTTGGTACTAAGGGATCCAAAGTGTGCCAAGAAAATATCCTCCACACCATTACACCACCACCAGCAGCCTGAATTGCTGATACAAGGCAGGATGGATCCATGCTTTCATGTTGTTGATGCCAAATTCTGACCCTACCATTTTGCAGCAGAAATGGAGACTTATCACAACAGGTAATGTTTTTCTAATCTTCTGTTGTCCAATTTTGGTGAGCCCATGCAAATTGTAGCCTTAGTTGTCTGTTCTTGGCTGACAGGCCAGGCACCTGGCGTGGTTTTCCTGCTGTTGTAGCCACTCTGCCTCATGGTTTGACATTTTGTTCAGAGTCTGCATACCTCTGTTGTAATGGATGGTTATTTGAGTTACTTTTACATTTCTATCAGTTCAAACCAGTCGGACCATTCTCCTCTGACTTCTGGCATGAACAAGGCATTTTCGTCCAGAGAACTGACGTTCACTGGATATTTTCCCTTTTTCGGACCATTTTCTGTAAACTCTAGAGATGGTTGTAAGCGAAAATCACAGGAGATGAGCAGTTTCTGAATTATTCAGACTGGCCTGTCTGGCACCAAAAACCATGCCATGTTCACAATCACTTAAATAACCTTTTGTCCCAATTCTCGTGCTCAGTTTGAACTTTCCCAAATACATTGAGTTGCTGCCATGTGATTGGCTGATTAAGTATTTCCATTAACAAGCAGTTGAAAAGGTTTACCTAATAAAGTGACCGGTGAGTGTATATGTATGCAATGTACCTCTATTTATAGTGAAACAGTATATGTTGGGTTTATGTTTCATTTTTGTACAGTTTTTGTAATTACTTTATAATGTTCTGGGTTCATAGTTTGAATCATGCATGTTAAAAATAAACAGAAATTGATTTTTTGTTTCACTGAATAAAGAGTGCAGGGCAGGATTTAGATTATGTGACTTGAACAAGAAGCCTTGCAAAGAAGCATGGGGAGGGCCAATGTCACTGGCTTGGAGGCAGACGTCCCAAGGCTTTATGATTAAAATACTGTAGGTTACAGATGATTCTGCCATGGCCTGATGCAGATGTGCTCGTGATTGTGTCCTGTGGTAGGCTAGAAACTCAATCAGAGAAGGATCCTGCTGTGTGTATGACTTCACTGGGATAGGCTGTGATCCCACAAGACCCTGTATTGGAATAAAATGAATAATGAATTAGTTCACTAGTGGGACTCATTCTTTTATATAAGCATCCAATAGAGAGAGAGAGATGGAGAGAAACAGAGAAATAGACCACTAAAAAAGAGATTCCATGTGCCTATGGTTCTCTGTGTAAATAAAAACTTTCTAATGTTTGTGTGAAATTTACCCTGAACAAGTTTTCAACTGTTTCCACATGTTCTTGATGAACATAACAGTCTTGATCCGCTGTACTAATTCCCTTTATGATTTTAAACACTTCAGTCATGAATCCTCTTAATCTATGTATGCTTAAACTGAAAGGGTCAGCTGTTTTAATCTTTCCTCATAATTCGTCCCCTGTAGTTCTGGACTCAGTCTAGTTACTCATCTCAGGACTTCTTCCAGCATTGCTATGTCTATTTTGTAGCCTGGAAACCAAACCTGTTCACAGTACTCAAGATGAGGCCTCACCAGTGCATTATAAAGTATGAGGATAACCTCCTTGGACTTGTACTCCACACATCACACTATATAACCTGACATTCCGTTAGCCTTCTTAATGGCTTCTGAACCCTGTTGGGAATTTGACAGTGTTGAGTCCACTACGACTCCTAAATCCTTCTCATAAGGGTTTTCAATTTTCTGACCTCCCATTGTGTATTCAAACCTAACATTTTTACTTCCTACATGCAATACTTTATACTTACTTACATTAAATTTCATCTGCCACAAATCTGCCCAAGCCTGTATGCTGTTCAAGTCCCTCAGTAATAATTTAATAGATTCCAGATTTTCTGCCAGTCCACCTATCTTAGTACTATCTGCAAACTTAACCAGCTTGTTACTTATATTTCTATCTAAATTATTTATATATATTAAAAGTAACAGCGGCCCTAGCACTGACCCCTGTAGAACAACACTCTTAATATCAGCCAGTTCTGAAGAGGTTCCTCGCACCATCACCCTCTGCTTCCTCTGTCTGAGCCAATTTTGTACCCATCTACAAACAACACCCTGAACTCCCACTTCTTTTAGTTTGATACCCAACTTCTCATGTGACACCTTATCAAATATTTACTGAAAGTCAAGATAAACAATATCATATGCTCCACTTTGATCATATCCTTTTGTTGCTTCTTCATAGAATTCTAGCATGTTGGTAAAAAATGACCTCATGCTAACTGTTCAATGAACCTTCTGTTCTTGCCATGTGTCGCTCCATCCTATCCTTAATAATTCCTTCCCTAAATTTTGCTGTGATGAATGTTAAGCTTACTGGGCATCAGTTGGTTAGATCTGCCCGGTTACCTTTTTAAATAATTTGATAATTTTTGCCATTTTCCAGTCCTTTGTTATTTCTACAGTATGCAGTGACTTCCTAAAAATATGCATCAAGGGTACTCGTTATTATATGTACTCGTTAACATCCTTAAGAACTCGACGGTGAATATTATCTGGGCCTGGTGATTTGTTTGATTTCAACCTATTGAATCAGAGCAGAACTTCTCCCTCTTCAATTTCCAAATCACCTCCTTAGTAATTATTTTTACCACTGGGGGGGTTATCCACATTCTCACATCTGAAGACCTCAGAAGACTATGAGATTAGAGCATCTGCTATTTCACTGTCTGCATTTTTTAAATTCCCTTTTACTATTTGTGATGCACCTCACCTCCTTGATTGTTCAATTATTATTAAAACACTGACATAATTTCTTTGTGTCATCTTTTGCCTTATCTGCTGTATTGTTCAATATCTGACTATTAGTTTCCCTGGTATCCTTCTTAATGGTTGCCCTCATGTTCCCATATGCCCTATGATTCACATTGGGGTTGTAAGTCTTATATGTCTTTTTTTCAACTGTTTATTAACCCACTGCTGAATTTTTAAAAATTTCCTACTGATTCCAAATTTAGGTATGCACGTGTCCTGCATTATATGTAAAAAGTTTTGAAACCTATTCTACTGCTCCTCAATGGTCTCTGCACTTAAATGCTTATCCCAGAGTATCCTCCTTAGGCTTTGCTGCATCTGCTCAAAATTTGCCCAACCAAAGTTAATCTTAACAGTTTTAGTCTTAGCATCCGCACTGTTAGAAAACACTGAGAGCTGTATTATATTAAGGTCACTTGATCCTAGTGGGCAGCACGGTGGCGCAGTGGTAGCGCTGCTGCCTCGCAGTTAGGAGACCCGGGTTCACTTCCCGGGTCCTCCCTGCGTGGAGTTTGCATGTTCTCCCCGTGTCTGCGTGGGTTTCCTCCGGGCGCTCTGGTTTCCTCCCACAGTCCAAAGACATGCAAGTTAGGTGGATTGGTGATTCTAAATTGGCCCTAGTGTGTGCTTGGTGTGTGGGTGTGTTTGTGTGTGTCCTGGGGTGGGTTGGCACCCTGCCCTGGATTGGTTCCTGCCTTGTGCCCTGTGTTGGCCGGGATTGGCTCCAGCAGATCCCCATGACCCTGTGTTCGGATTCAGCGGGTTGGAAAATGGATGGATGAATGATCCTAGTGGTTCAATCACCTCTACACCCTCAATTCTGTCCTAAATATTACACAATTCTCAATTTAGGCTGGCTTCCCCTGTGTTGGTGCTTTAACATATGTGTTTTAAAAAACAGTCATTGATTACTTCTAAAAAACTCCTGCTCTTGTGCTCTGATGTTTGCAAGGTTATCCCAGTTAATGTTTGGGTAGTTAAAGTCCCCCATGAGTATAATATCCCCCTGTAAACTTGTCCTTTTTTTATTACGAAAACAATGTGTATTGAAATTACTGTCTACATTAGGCAGTCTATAACACACTCCCAAAATAAGGCCTCTTTCTCTAATGCTTTCCAGACAAAGCCACGTGTCCTTACTCACATGGGGCTCATCTTGTAACTGAGGAGGATTTACATTTAAATTCTGTTTGACATAAAAAGCAAACCCACTTCATTTTATGTTGTGTCTATCCTTCCTAAAAATGTGTATTCCTCTATGTTCATCCTCATCTTAATTATTTAGCCACATTTCTGTTATTGCTATAATATCATAATTATGCTCCTATACATACAACTCCAACTCACCTGTTTTATTTTTGATACTTTTGCATTAAGGCAAGATATTTTTAATGTGTTACTCATTTTACTTTTGCATTTAAACACTGAGTTAGAATTTACATTACTATGTACTGTATTCTTATTTTTTGCACCATTGTTCATCCCTTCATGTGCAGTTCTAAACCTGGCCTGTCCTAAACTCCCTGTTCCCCCATTCCCTAGTTTAAACAATCCTCGACTAACCTACTCATATGTCTCCCAAACACATTGGTGCCCCTCCAGTTCAGATATAACCCATCACAGCGGAACAGGTCCCATCTGCTCCAAAGGGGCTCCCAATGCCCCATTAACCATTCTACTCTACAACATGATTTGAGCCACATGTTAAGCCTTCTAATCCTCTCAGTCTTACCTGAACTGGTGTGTGGCACAGGCAGAACTTCCGAGAAGACTACCTTGCAAGCTCTGCTCTTCATCCTGGGACCTAACTCTTTAAATTTGGATTGCAGAACTGACAGACTACCCTAATGTATGTGATTTGTTTCAACATGGACAATGACAACTGGATTCACCCCCGCTCTGGCCAAGAGCCTATCAACTCTTCCAGGATGGTCTCCTATCTGTGTACCCAGAAGTCAACACACCATGTGAGACTCCCTGTCTCTGGAGCAAACCTGCACTTCAGTCCCCCTAAAAGATCAGTCCCCAACTATCATTACCTCTCTCTTTCTGGGAACTAGTTTTGAGGAGACCTGTAATGACTGGATCAGCTGGCATTTCCTGCAGATGTAGACTTCATAGAAGACTGTTTCTGCCAAACCATGTTCTAAAAAGTCCAACATCCAACATAGATAGATAGATAGATACTTTATTAATCTCAAGGGGAAATTAACATACTCCAGCAGCAGCATACTGATAAAAAATAATATTAAATTATCGAATGATAAAAAGGCAGGTATACCAGACAATAACTTTGTATAATGATTAACGTTTAGACCCCCAGGGGAATTGAAGAGTCTCATAGTGTGGGGGAGGAACGATCTCAGTCTGTCAGTGGAGCAGGACAGAGACTGAAGTCTGTCGCTGAAGCTGCTCCTCGGTCTGGAGATGATACTGTTCAGTGGATGCAGTGGATTCTACATCATTGACAGGAGTCTGCACAGCGCCCTTCGCTCTGCCATGGATGTCAAACTGTCCAGCTCCATGCCCACAATAGAGCCTGCCTTCCTCACCAGTTTGTCCAGGCATGAGGCGTCCATCTTCTTTATGCTGCCTCCCCAGCACACCACCGCATAGAAGAGGGCGCTCACCACAACCGTCTGATAGAACATCTGCAGCATCTTATTGCAGATGTTGAAAGACGCCAGTCTTTTAAGGAAGTATAGCCGGCTCTGTCCTCTCTTGCACTGAGCATCAGTATTGGCAGTCCAGTCCAATTTATCATCCAGCTGCACTCCCAGGTATTTATAGGTCTGCACCCTCTGCACACAGTCACCTCTCATGATCACAGGGTCCATGAGGGGCCTGGTCCTCCTAAAATCCACCACCAGCTCCTTGGTTTTGCTGGTGTTCAGGTGTAGGTGGTTTGAGTCGCACCGTTTAACAAAGTCCTTGATTAGGTTCCTATACTCCTCCTCCTGCCCACTCCTGATGCAGCCCACGATAGCAGTGTCATCAGCAAACTTTTGCATGTGGCAGGACTCCAAGTTGTATTGGAAGTCCGATGTATATAGGCTGAACAGGACTGGAGAAAGTACAGTCCCCTGCGGCGCTCCTGTGCTGCTGACCGCAGTGTCAGACCTGCAGTTCCTGAGACGCACACACTGAGGTCTGTCTGTAAGATAGTCCATGATCCATGCCACCAGGTATGAATCTACTCCCGTTTCTGTCAGCTTGTCCCTGAGGAGCAGAGGTTGGATGGTGCTGAAGGCACTAGAGAAGTCCAGAATCATAATTCTTAGTGCCCCACTGCCTCTGTCCAAGTGGGAGAGGGATCAGTGTAGCATGTAGATGATGGCATCCTCCGCTCCCACCTTCTCCTGGTATGCGAACTGCAGAGAGTCGAGGGTGTGGTGGACCTGTGGCCTCAGGTGGTGAAGCAGCAGCCGCTCCATGGTCTTCATCACATGTGACGTCAGGGCGACAGGCCTGAAGTCATTCAGCTCACTAGGACGTGATACCTCTGGGACTGAGGTGATGCAAGATGTTTTCCAAAGCCTCTGGACTCTCCTCTGTTCCAGGCTCAGGTTGAAGATATGCTGTAGAGGACTCCCCAGCTCCAACGCACAGATCCACTGCTTTGCTGGCATGAAGTCTCCTCAGCTCTCTGCTTACCCAGGCTGCTGTAATTGTGGGTGGGGGGAAACTCTCTCCTATGCTGGTATCAGCAGAAGGATGGGTGGAGGGTGTAGTACTCTGAGGTGAGAGTGGGTTAGGGTGGTCAAACCTGTTAAAGAAGTTGTTCATCTGGTTTGCTCTCTCCACGTCTCTCTCGATAGTGGCACCCCGCTTCGAGCTGCAGCCAGTGATGATCTTTATCCCATCCCACACTTCCTTCATGCTGTTATTCTGCAACTTCTGCTCCAGCTTTCTCCTGTACTGCTCCTTCGCTGCCCTGAGCTGGATTTGGTGTTCTTTCTGCATGCGCTTGAGCTCATGCTGATCACCTCCTTTAAAAGTCCTTTTCTTCTGGTTCAAAAGGCCCTTGATGTCACTTGTAATCCATGGCTTGTTGTTAGCATAGCAGCTTACTGTTCTTACTGGAACTACAATGTCCATACAGAAGTGCAGTCAACAACCTCCTCAATGTTCTCACTATATGAGCCCTGCAGGATATCCCAGTCCGTAGTTCCAAAGCAGTTTCTCAGAGTCTGCTCTGCCTCAGGGGACCACTTCCTGAATGAGCGTGTGGTTGTAGGTAGCTCCCTCACTCTTGGTTTGTAGTAAGGCTGAAGCAGAACCAGGTTATGATCTGCTTTCCCAAGAGCAGGCAGCGGGGTGGCACTGTATGCATCTTTAGCATGACTTGCTTTGAAATTTCCTCATTATTAAAATCTGACTTTAGATTATTAAAACTGTTTTTTTTTTATTTTTTAATTAAAATTAAACAGTTTAACTTAAATGGTATAACTAAAAATAATGTAAGCCAAAAACTTGATTAAAGAACTGCTACAGTTATGTTACACCTTCTGACCACTTAAGCCCCTGTAATATTCTCTTCCTTGACTGCCTGCTGTTTGTCCTTCTATTAGGTTAACTTTACTATTCTTTGTCTGTTCTCCCAACTTTGCGCTCCCCTTATTGTTTGTATTCCCACGTATTAATGAACTCTTACGCTGTCTCCCTCTTAACTGCTCTACTTTCCTGACTGCTAAGAACTGTTCAATCTAGAAAAACTTGCTTACTGAGAATCTGCTGCTAGTTAACATCTTCCTACCTTGTGTTCTCCTATAGCCACTTGTTCCTGATCATCACCTTAATGCTATCCGCCTGCCTATGTGCCATGGAGCGTTCAGGGGCAACTGGGCGATAGACAATTTGGCGAAAAGACAACTCGGTGACAGACAACTTGGGAAAAAGACAACTCGGCGAAAGACAATGCAGCGAAAAGATAACTCAGCGAAAAGACAACTTGGCGACATCCTTTACCAGTTAGGTAATAAAGAGATTTTTTAATGATATTTAAATGACAACGTAGGGTGCTGGAAAATTCACAGAATCACCTGCTTTATGAGAGTCCCAATACGTTGAGAGTAAAGATATTCCTTAAGTCGTACTCGCAGGTCACCTTTTGTATTCTAAATAACGTTATCATATAATTACAATCAGTACAATTTATATAGAGGATTAGCAATTTTGGTTGCAGAAGATAATGTAAGATAGAGTTTGTTCCATCTGCAAAATAAAGTTCGTTCGTCAATTATATAAATTTATTTTCAACATTTTAAATCATGTTGTCATTTAAATATACAGTGCATCCGGAAAGTATTCACAGCGCATCACTTTTTCCACATTTTGTTATGTTGCAGCCTTATTCCAAAATGGATTAAATTCATTTGTTTCCTCAGAATTCTACACACAACACCCCATAATGATAACATGAAAAAAGTTTACTTGAGATTTTTGCAAATTTATTAAAAATAAGAAAATTCAGAAAGCACATGTACATAAGTATTCACAGCCTTTGCAATGAAGCTCAAAATTGAGCTCAGGTGCGTCCTGTTTCCCCTGATCATCCTTGAGATGTTTCTGCAGCTTAATTGGAGTCCACCTGTGGTAAATTCAGTTGATTGGACAAGATTTGGAAAGGCACACACCTGTCTATATAAGGTCCCACAGTTGACAGTTCATGTCAGAGCGCAAACCAAGCATGAAGTCAAAGGAATTGTCTGTAGACCTCCGAGACAGGATTGTCTCGAGGCACAAATCTGGGGAAGGTTACAGAAAAATGTCTGCTGCTTTGAAGGTCCCAATGAGCATAGTGGCCTCCATCATCCGTAAGTGGAAGAAGTTCGAAACCACCAGGACTCTTCCTAGAGCTGGCCGGCCATCTAAACTGAGCGATCAGGGGGAGAAGGGCCTTAGTCTGTACTTCTAAAATTTATATTTTTTATTTACTATATTGAGAAATTGTTCTGTTCTGTGTACTGCATTGTATTGTATTGACCCCCTTCTTTTGACACCCACTGCACGCCCAACCTACCTGGCAAGGGGTCTGTCTCTCTTTGAACTGCCTTTCCCAAGGTTTCTTCCATTTTTTCCCTACAAGGTTTTTTTGGGAGTTTTTTCTTGTTTTCTTAGAGAGTCAAGGCTGGGGGGCTGTCAAGAGGCAGGGCCTGTAAAAGCCCATTGTGGCACTTCCTCTGTGATTTTGGGCTATTCAAAAATAAACTGTATTGTATTGTATTGTAGTCAGGGAGATGACCAAGAACCTGATGGTCATTCTGTCAGAGCTCCAGAGGTCCTCTGTGGAGAGAGGACTTGTCTCGAGGCACAAATCTGGGGAAGGTTACAGAAAAATGTCTGCTGCTTTGAAGGTCCCAATGAGCACAGTGGCCTCCATCATCCGTAAGTGGAAGAAGTTCGAAACCACCAGGACTCTTCCTAGAGCTGGCCGGCCATCTAGCGATCGGGTGAGAAGGGCCTTAGTTAGGGAGGTGACCAAGAACCCAATGGTCACTCTGTCAGAGCTCCAGAGGTCCTCTGTGGAGAGAGGAGAACCTTCCAGAAGGACAACCATCTCTGCAGCAATCCACCAATCAGGCCCGTATGGTAGAGTGGCCAGACGGAAGCCACTCCTTAGTAAAAGGCACATGGCAGCCTGCCTGGAGTTTGCCAAAAGGCACCTGAAGGACTCTCAGACCATGAGAAAGAAAATTCTCTGGTCTGATGAGACAAAGATTGAACTCTTTGGTGTGAATGCCAGGCGTCACGTTATGTGGAAACCAGGCACCATCCCTACAGTGAAGCATAGTGGTGGCAGCATCATGCTGTGGGGATGTTTTTCAGCGGTAGGAACTGGGAGACTAGTCAGGATAAAGGGAAAGATGACTGCAGCAATGTACAGAGACATCCTGGATGAAAACCTGCTCCAGAGCGCTCTTGACCTCAGACTGGGGCGACGGTTCATCTTTCAGCAGGACAACGACCCTAAGCACACAGCCAAGATATTAAAGGAGTGGCTTCAGGACAACTCTGTGAATGTCCTTGAGTGGCCCAGCCAGAGCCCAGACTTGAATCCGATTGAACATCTCTGGAGTGATCTTAAAATGGATGTGCACCAACGCTTCCCATCCAACCTGATGGAGCTTGAGAGGTGCTGCAAAGAGGAATGGGCGAAACTGGCCAAGGATAGGTGTGCCAAGCTTGTGGCATCATATCATATGGCAAGTATTGAGCAAAGGCTGTGAATACTTATGTACATGGGATTTCTCAGTTTTTTTATTTTTAATAAATTTGCAAAAACCTCAAGTAAACTTTTTTCACGTTGTCATTATGGGGTGTTGTGTGCAGAATTCTAAGGAAAAAAATGAATTTAATCCATTTTGGAATAAGGCTGTAACATAACAAAATGTGGAAAAAGTGATGCGCTGTGAATACTTTCTGGATGCACTGTAATTAAAAAATCTCTTTGAACCTAACTATTACCTAACTGGTAAAGGATGTCGGCGAATTTTATTTCGCCAAGTTGTTTCTTCGCCGAATTGTCTTTCGCCGAGTTGTCTTTCGCCGAGTTGTCTTTTCCCTGAGTTGACTGTCGCCCAGTTGCCACCGAACTGCCATAGAGCCCTTCTCTTTACCACTTTAAAGTCAGCTGCTGACCTTTTGTTCCCACTAAGAAATCGTTTCTGTTACTTTATATAATGCCTGTTATTTACTTACAGAGTTGCTGAAGTCAGCTATTGCTGCTATTTTAAATACAAATAGCAAGTAACAAGTAACTTTTCCAAATGTTCCCCCAAACACTCAGCTGCTTTTGCTCCTGTGTGGGTGAAAAAAAAGAAACTTTTAAAAGGGAAAAAAACTTTAAAAATTCCAACACAACTCCTTAGCAGCAACCAAAACACAATGTTTTTAGGAGCAAAATGTATTTTTAATTAACTCTCACACCACCGAACACAAAACTCTCAGCTGCTTCTCCTTCATTTGCAAAGATGACATCAGCACGTTAGCACATCTCAGTCTCCAATTCAATCTCTGTCTTTGGGTTCCCAGAAGACCCATGCAGATGAAGTTTCCAGAAAGAACCTTTTTTTTATTTAGATTCAAAACAGGCTCCCATACAGTAAATAACCATGAACAGATGGTAAAGGATTTCTGAAATACCAATAGCTCATGATGTTAAAAGCAATCACACAGAATATAATAACACAAGCTACGTCCAGGTTTTGTCAGTTTGTTAGTGTCCTACTACGTAGCTTATCAAACATTAAAGATTTCAGTTTTTTCTACATATTAGGAAGTTTTACAAGGCACAAGGAACCAACTTCAGTTGCAAAGGACTGTTCCCAGCATGAAATGGTGCTTTGCCAAGCAAAGGTTCAATAAGAAACCACACAACCCAGTAAAGAACCATAAACTACCATTAAAGAGCCAGTATTTCTAAGAGTGTGCTTAACATTAAATTAACATTAAGTGAGTGTACTAAAGGATGAGGAACCAGAATAGAATAAATATCGTCCAAATAGATAAGCTGACAGAAATGCCCATGCCCTGCTCACTACCTTCCAAATAATTCATTCTAGTATCAGTAAGCCCCTCTCCGAGCCACTCAGCTGCCCAAGTAATACAAGGCGTGCTGCTCAGTCAGTTTTAGGCAGTGTCTCTGATTCTTCTGGCAGCAGGTACGGTTCGCTTACTCTAAGTGTATTTTTACAAACACGACCTTGTATTTGGGTACTAAGAAACCATTTTATGAATACTTTAGGAAACATAAGCATTTGAAATAATATTTGAAAAAAAAATTGGATTATCTGGAAATAATTTAAAAAATTAACATTTAACTGTTTGCATATAGTACTTTAATAAGTTGATACAGTTACTGGTTTACTTTTAAAATGTTTTACATTTTTGCCCCAGTTTTTTAAAATGTCTTCAAATACATTGACACTGCATTTGCTAAAGCAAATATTTTAATCTGTACTTGGCCTGTGCCTAGACATTCACTTTCCTGTGGGTGTTCTACAAGCTCCTGTTTACTTCATATAATTTCAAGTCCACAACAACATAATGCATTTGTTATTTGTAACTATTTCCCTATAAGTCTTAATTGTGTTTGTTATCCTCTGCAAAAAATAAAAATATTTGGGTTCCAGGGTGGGGCGGCACGGTGGCGCAGTGGTAGCGCTGCTGCCTCGCAGTTAGGAGACCTGGGTTCGCTTCCCGGGTCCTCCCTGCGTGGAGTTTGCATGTTCTCCCCGTGTCTGCGTGGGTTTCCTCCGGGTGCTCCGGTTTCCTCCCACAGTCCAAAGACATGCAGGTTAGGTGGATTGGTGATTCTAAATTGGCCCTAGTGTGTGCTTGGTGTGTGGGTGTGTTTGTGTGTGTCCTGCGGTGGGTTGGCACCCTGCCCGGGATTGGTTCCCTGCCTTGTGCCCTGTGTTGGCTGGGATTGGCTCCAGCAGACCCCCGTGACCCTGTGTTCGGATTCAGCGGGTTGGAAAATGGATGGATGGATGGGTTCCAGGGTCTATCTTGTCTCAGTAGGTAGAATGCAAGAAACGAGTCCCGATGGAATGACATTCCATTGCAGGGCACACTCAAGCAAAGCCATTTAGAGTCTCTAATAAACACAACATACACGCCTTGGAGACGTCAAAGGAACACCTGAGATAAACCCACTACATAAACATGCTGCACAAATATGAGAACTGAACCCATTTAATCAAGCTAGGTGCTATGGAAGGCTGGATGTATAGGTGTATCTTGGCTTCACATTTTGAAAGAGCCATCAGATGAATGGGGTGTCATATCCACACATCCAGCTAGAGGGTTAAAAGTGCACCTAACCACTTGTCTGATGCGTCAATGCCATCTGTCAGGTCACAGAAGTGAAAATAGTTTATGCATAAGGTATTTATAAATAAAACAAGAATATAACACAAAACAATAAGATGGAAAGATATATTAGTGATAATACAGACCCCGAGACAAATCATCACAGAGTAATTGTGTGACCCCCGGGGTGAGTGCAAATATCCCAATACTGAATTAGATTATAAAGCAATCAACTGATCACAGTTGCAGTTAGCTCAAAATAAAACATGGAAGTTTAGAAAGAGGCAATTTATTCCTCACATTCAATGTCTCCTATTGGGTCTTCCACTCTTTTGAGGCTCCGACCACAACTTGTTTATCTTTATTATGTTCATAGGAATTTCTTTTGAATGCTTTGAAATCACTCCAGTTTTAATTGTCCGGTACCTCCTGTCTCACCAATATAAAAAAATCCCCATATGCTATACATCATTCAACACATCCATCCATCCATCCATCCATTTTCCAACCCGCTGAATCCGAACACAGGGTCACGGGGGTCTGCTGGAGCCAACACAGGGCACAAGGCAGGGAACCAATCCCGGGCAGGGTGCCAACCCACCGCAGGACACACACAAACACACCCACACACCAAGCACACACTAGGGCCAATTTAGAATCGCCAATCCACCTAACCTGCATGTCTTTGGACTGTGGGAGGAAACCGGAGCGCCCGGAGGAAACCCACGCAGACACGGGGAGAACATGATTTTCTAATTATGCAAGACGTCAAGCTTTTTGGAATTCCCCACTATCTGTAGTCCACTAGACTTGAAAAAAGTCATCATCTTCAGGGCATGGAACATACTCTGTTTTGTGCAGGAAATTCACCCTTATGATAAAGAGTAAGCCAATAACAACAAGCCAGGCCAGGCCAGGTTGGGGAGCATGCACTAGTACAGCTCGTTGTCGCACCCACCATATGATGGAACAGCTCGGGATTCTGGTTGGCAAACACACGGTCTAGTCCCACCCTCTGGAAATGACCACCTTTCTGCTGCAGCCAGGTGTTATGTGGGCATCCCCTTGGCTTGGTCCAGCCACTCGGGTCCTCAACAATGAGAATCCTGTGAGCTGGGGAATCGTGACACATGGCCGTAGTGCTGTAACTGATGTCACCTCACAATGCAGGTAATGTGCCTCATTTGGGACTCCATGAGCAACTGTGACCTTGTGACACAGTCAAACCAGCAGTAAAATACAAGGATTCTCCGAAGAGACACAGTACTGAAGGAGTCCAGACTTCGTCTCAGGTTACTGGATAGTGTCCATATCACACAACCATATAGCAAGACAGGAACCACCAGGACTCTTAATATTTGGACCTTCATCCTTTTGCAAAGATATTGGGAGCGCCACACACCCCTTTCCAGCAACCTCATGACACCCCCATGCCCTCCCAATCCATCAACTGACTTCATAAGAAGAGTCACCAGAGACATGAATGTTGCTCCTAAGGTAAGTAAACCTCTCGACAAGGTCGACACTCTCTCTGCAGACAGACACACTGCTGATGGCTGTGCCCAAGAGGTCATTAAAGGCCTGGCTCTTGTTTTTTTTATCAGGACACTCATAAGCCCAGACACTCAGACTCCTTACTCAGTCTCTCGAGAGCCCCGATCAGAGCCTCCATTGACTCTGTGAACATCACAGCATCGTCGGCAAAGTCAAGATCAGTGAAACTCTCTTCACCAACAGAAGCCCCACAGATGCTGGACCCTACAACCCTGTCCAAAACCCAGTCCATACAAGCATTGAACAACATTTATTTATATAGCACATTTTCATACAACAATGTAGTTCAAAGTGTTTTACATGACAAAGAGAAAGTTGCAAGAAAAGAAAAACATTAAGTTATTAACATTAACATTGTTAAATTAAGATAAGGCAATAATATTGAAGAATAAATAACAACAAAACAAGGTAAGGCAAAATGGCCAGGAGGACAGAAAAAACAAAAAAAACTCCAGTTAGGCTGGAGAAAAAAAAATCTTCAGGTGTTTCAAGGTCAAAAGACCTCCACTGGACATTTATAAATATTCCTAAATCAAACCTCTTAGTGTTCATGCTTCACATGACAGGATTTTATGAAGTTGGTCTCAAGGACAGCTGAGACATGCACCTTCATTCCATTATCTCAGGTGGCTGCATGGTACCTTCATCAGGTGGTGGCGTTGCAGATCACCACCACAGAAGAACCAGAAAAGGCAGTTAGACTGATCATTCTAGACCCATATAATGTAGTCTATTAGGAATACAACTGAAATGTGGCCACTAAAGAGCCATATTAAAATCATGGGTTTTAACAGTTTTTTTAAATGTTCCACAGTAATAGCCTGGCACATTTCTATAGGTAAATTATTCCAGATTTTAGGTGCATAACAGCAAAAGGCCGCCTCACTACTTCTTTTAAGCTTGGCTCTTGGAATTATAAGCAAACCACCATTAGAAAATCTAAAGTTATGACTTGGAGTGTAGGGGGAAAGGCATTCCAAAATATAACAATGGGCGAGATTATTTAAGGCTTTATACACCATTAGTAGTATTTTAAAGTAAATTCTAAATGACACAGGTAACCAATTTAACAAAGCTAAAACTGGTGAGATGTGCTCAAATTTTCTTTTTCTAGTTAAGATTCTCGTTGCTGCTTTCTGCAGTAATTGAAACTGATTTATGTCTTCTTTAGGTAGTCCTGTTAGGTGTGCATTACAGTAATCTAGAGGACTAAAAACAAAAGAGTGAATTAATTTTTCAGCATCTTATAAAGTTATAAGAGGTCTAACTTTTACTATATCTCTTAAGTGAAAGAATGCAGTCCTCATAATCTGGTTAATATGCAATTTAAAGTTTATGACAGAGTCGATGATCACCCCTAAATTCTTTACCTCTGCCTTGATTTTTAAACCTAAGGGATCAAGTTTATTTCTAATGCCCTGACTAAGATTTCTGTTTGTTTCCTTATTTAGTTTGAGAACGTTACTACTAAGATATTGAATCAGAGAGCCAAGAGCATCAGGCTCATCAGGCGCTATTGATAAATAAAACTGTGTGTCCTCTGCATAGCTGTGGTAGCTCACCTTGTGCTTTGAGATAATCTGACCTAATGGGAGCTTGTAGATTGAAATGAGCAGCAGACACTGAATAGATCCTTGTGGTACACCACATACCACACCACACCACACATTAATATCATGTACCTCCAAAGCACAATCATCACAACTAACAAAGAATTTTCTACTTGTTAAGAAAGACTGAAACCAGTTTAAGACGCTGCCAGAGAGGCCCACCTACAGACTAAGACGATTTATAAGACTACTGAGGTCTATGTTGTCAAATGCTGCACTCAAGTCAAAGAGAACAAGACCAGATATACGACCTTGGTCTGCATTAACCCACAAATCATATACTTTAACCAGCACAGTTTCTGTACTTTGATTTGTTCTAAAACCCGACTGAAACTTGTTAAGAATAGAATGTTTATTCAAGCAATCATTAAGCTGCTTAATTGCTGTCTTTTCTAGAAGTTTACTTAAGAAGGGCAGGTTACAAATTGGTCAAAACGTGTAAAAGATGAGATTATTTGTCTTGAGAAGGGGTTTAACAACTGCAGTCTTCATCTAGTGATGAGTTCACTATGTTAATTACAATATCTATGAGGGCATCAGAGACTTCTTTAAAAAAGCCTGTTGGTCAAGGACACAGGTGGAGCGTTTCAGCTGAGAAATTATTCTGCATAGTTTGGGTCGTTCTGTTCCAGTGGAAGAATTTAACTTGCCTAAAATGACATGCTGGGATTCAATTGGATTAACTTTGGGGGGATGTACTGTTATTTCTAATATAATTTACTTTATATTCAAAAAATATAGCAAAAGCTCCACCAGTATCACTAACATGATTTAATTGGCATTCCATTGAGTAAGCTGGGTTTAAAAGATGATCAATAGTTACAGCCTTATTCCAAAATGGATTAAATTCATTTGTTTCCTCAGAGTTTGATGAATATCAAACTCTTGGATTACTAGCATTATCATTTATAACTTCAGAGAAATAGGTTCACCTCTCAAGACGGACTGCATTGTTACATTCTGTTATTTTTGTCTTCAGTATTTCATAGTGGACTATCAGTTTAGTTTCTAGGCAGCTTGAGCAAAAACGTCCAGAAGGATTTTAAGCTGTAAAGCCACATCAATTGATGGGATATGAGGGGGTCAAAGTTGCTCCTTTTCACAAAACTTGGAAAAAATGGGTGTTGCTAATATAGGCATGTGGAGTGGCGTTTTACGCTATTTCAAGGTTGCTGATGACAACTATGATTATATTTTTGATATTAGTTCTTTACTGGTGATCATGGGCAGCTAGCAGCCACTCCCAGAAGGTTAAAAATGACATATTTCAGACATATGCTTCTGGGGTGTCAATTTAGACTGTTTTAAAGTCACTAATTACGAATATTATATTATTTTTTTATCCTTTACTAGACCATTATCAGAAAATGAAAAAATACAAATTTCTATTATAACTGAGAATATTTTGATTTTAAACATTTAAATTGAAGCACATATTTTAATATTTCTAATATCTGATGCTGCTATCCCCATTTATTATGTAATTTTACCTAATGAAGTTAATCAGTACGTTTCTTATGAGCAACCCGAATTTTGGCGACTTACAGTGCATCCGTAAAGTATTCACAGCGCATCACCTTTTCCACATTTTGTTATGTTACAGCCTTATTCCAAAATGGATTAAATTCATTTGTTTCCTCAGAATTCTACACACAACACCCCATAATGACAACATGAAAAAAGTTTACTTGAGATTTTTGCAAATTTATTAAAAATAAGAAAATTGAGAAAGCACATGTACATAAGTATTCACATCCTTTGCCATGAAGCTCGAAATTGAGCTCAGGTGCATCCTGTTTCCCCTGATCATCCTTGAGATGTTTCTGCAGCTTAATTGGAGTCCACCTGTGGTACATTCAGTTGGTTGGACATGATTTGGAAAGGCACACACCTGTCTATATAAGGTCCCACAGTTGACAGTTCATGTCAGAGCACAAACCAAGCATGAAGTCAAAGGAATTGTCTGTAGAACTCTGAGACAGGATTGTCTCGAGGCACAAATCTGGGGAAGGTTACAGAAAAATTTCTGCTGCTTTGAAGGTCCCAATGAGCACAGTGGCCTCCATCATCCATAAGTGGAAGAAGTTCAAAACCACCAGGACTAATCCTTAGAGCTGGCCAGCCATTTAAACTGAATGATCGGGGGAGAAGGGCCTTAGTCAGGTAGGTGACCAAGAACCTGATGGTCACTCTGTCAGAGCTCCAGAGGTCGTCTGTGGAGAGAGGAGAACCTTCCAGAAGAACAACCATCTCTACAGCAATCCACCAATCAGGTCTGTATGGTAGAGTGGCCAGACGGAAGCCACTCCTTAGTAAAAGGCACATGGCAGCCCGCCTGGAGTTTGCCAAAAGGCACCTGAAAGACTCTCAGACCATGAGAAAGAAAATTCTCTGGTCTGATGAGACAAAGATTGAACTCTTTGGTGTGAATGCCAGGCGTCACATTTGGGGGAAACCTGGCACCATCCCTACAGTGAAGCATGGTGGTGGCAGCATCATGCTGTGGGGATGTTTTTCAGCGGCAGAAACTGGGAGACTAGTCAGGATAAAGGGAAAGTTGACTGCAGCAATGTATAGAGGCATCCTGGATGAAAACCTGCTCCAGAGCACTCTTGACCTCAAACTGGGGCGACGGTTCATCTTTCAGCAGGACAACAACCCTAAGCACACAGCCAAGATATCAAAGGAGTGGCTTCAGGACAACTCTGTGAATGTCCTTGAGTGGCCCAGCCAGAGCCCAGACTTGAATCTGATTGAACATCTCTGGAGAGATCTTAAAATGGCTGTGCACCGACGCTTCCCATCCACCCTGGTGGAGCTTGAGTGGTGCTGCAAAGAGGAATGGGCAAAACTGGCCAAGGATAGGTGTGCCAAGCTTGTGGCATCATATTCAAAAAGACTTGAGGCTGGAATTGCTGTCAAAGGTGCATCGACAAAGTATTGAGCAAAGGCTGTGAATACTTATGTACATGTGATTTCTCAGTTTTTTTATTTTTAATAAATTTGCAAAAACCTCAAGTAAACATTTTTCATGTTGTCATTATGGGGTGTTGTGTGTAGAATTCTGAGGAAAAAAATGAATTTAATCCATTTTGGAATAAGGCTGTAACATAACAAAATGTGGAAAAAGTGATGTGCTGTGAATACTTTCCAGATGCACTGTACGCTAATTCTTTTTTGCCACTGTTTCTCAGTCGGCCTGTAATGTTCGCGTTCTCTCTCTCTTGCTCCTATGGGCTAGACCGACTAGTACAGCGGTTCCCAGCCTGTAGGGGTACCTGGCGGACCGGTTGTGGGTACGCGAAAATAATATTGGTAATGGCAGAAAACACGAAAAAAAGGACGAATAACAAAATCGAGTCTATGATCAAGAAATTGGATTTTTGGGAATCATGTATCAAAAAAGACCAGTGTGAACATTTTTAGAAACGTTTACAGTTTCTTATCTGAGAACGAGCTGAAATTGTGAAAAGTAGTAAAAAGTAGTATAATAGCTCACTTAAAAGGACTTAAGATGTCGTTCAGACAGTATTTTCCAATACGAAATAGTGAAGATAACTGGATTTTAAATACATTCAACGAATTGTTTTTTCAACAAGCCGAAAAACTTCCAGTTTCTGAAAAAGAAAAATTAGTTGAATTTTCGACTGATTCTTCTTTACAATCTGATTTCAAAAAATGAAATGTCATCGACTTCTGGGCAGCAGTGAAAGAAGAGTACCAAGAACTCAGTGATAAAGCAACAGAATATTTATTACCTTTCACGAACACAGAGCTTGTCGAAAGAGCATTCTCGTCTTATGCATATATTAAGAATAAATATCGCAGTAAGCTTGACGCAGCTCCTGATTTGAGGTTCTATCTGTCTTCATTTGAACCTGATTTTAAAAAACTCGGATCCATGAAACAAGCTCAAGGATCGCATTAAACTTATTAAGAATCACGTTGGAAGATGAATAATTGTTATGTACTTTCATCATGTTAATGTGGGTAAAATTATTTTAATGCTGTTTTTATTTGTTTTGATCTTACGTTAGGTTGCTATTATAAAAAATGTAAATAACTTGTAAAATGTAAAATCAAAAATAAAAAGCCCATAAATGTCATTAGGTTAGTTTGAGTCGTTTGATTATTTAGCTAACCTAAGCAAATTAAAAAACATATTTTGAGGGATGGGTGGGGGTAGTGACGAGAGGGGGTACCCATAAATGAAATGGGGTACGGGAGAGAAAAAAGGTTGAGAACCGCTGGTCTTGTAGACGTGACGCCAGCTCCACTCAAATTCCCCCGAGATTCAAGCCGGTGGACCATTCCACGTGGCCTAAACTTGAAGGCACGGTTGACAAGTCCATTCGGACGTGTCGACACTCACACACACATTGAGGACAGATGAGGTCCAATACTGCCGAGCTGCTGTGACGTCAGCGCGCTGTGATTGTTCGGCGGCAGCTCTCAGCTGACCACACTGCCGCATGCCCAGAGGCGGAGGAGCGCTGTTGGCATGGCAACGCCGGGCGCAACAAAGTAACCTGCCGTCAAAGTGCGGCGCCGGACAGAGGCTGGTAGTGCCAGAGTAGAGCCCGCAGCAAGCCGATAGAGTACTTCTGCGGTGGGCACGAGCCACCAGGCAAGCTGACAAACAGGTAGGTGAACCTGATGGGGACGCCCTCCAGTGAACTGAAAGAAACCGGCCCTAGACTTCTTTGCCCCCGCGTCACTTGTCCGTAAGGCTTGCAAGGGGCATGAGTGGGAGCCGCCTACTAGCATTCACTAGGACACAAGCAAATGTCTGAAAGAGTGGGAACGTGTGACCGAGGCTAGGCTGGGGTGTTTGTATTTTGAAATTGTAACTACTCGACCGGTTTGAAAGCTTGGAGGATTCCCATTTCAGTGCGGATGATATCAGGCTAATTTACATTACTTTGTGAATGCCGGTGTGGGGTTTTCAAATACTATTGTTTGTTTTTCAGAAAAAAAATAGTAAATGCTTCGTTTTCCAGTCCTGTCTTCGTTGTTTCATTGATGTTGGTGCAAAGTTGACTGCAGAAAATGGAACCCGAAAGCCCGTCATTTCCACAGCAGCTCAAAGACAATGATTACATTCAGTCACCAACTACCTTTGATAATGGCATTGCCACTGATAATGGAAGAAGAAACACTGAACAAGGTGTGATCACACCGGGAAGTGACAGAGTGGAGAACAGAGGTGACCCTTTGAAGAGTCGGGTGTTCGTGAACAGTCCAGGAAGTTTGGATGAATCTGCTGGCTCCTATCATTTTGTTACATTCACAGTAAATATAACTCTTGCTATACCTGGAGGTACGCCTTACCCAAAGCAGAAATGAAGTTGCTCAACTACTCGTCAGTTTGCAGGTTTTTCATTTTTCCACAGAAATATGTAGCCTGATTCATGTCTCTAAACTGTGTGTCAGATGAACATGGTAGGTTCTGGATTATTGTGCATAATAGAATAGATAATGGAAGAAGGCTTGAACAAGGATTCACCCGCCTCTGTTCCTGGTAGTGTATCCAGAGAGTACTTAATGCCCTTGCATGAGTTATTTAATTATAATGAATTTGTTTTTCCTAGTTATTTCAGTACTAAAATATCCGAATGAGCATATTTAACTACGAAATTTAGTCAATACTCATATATAATAATTACACATTTTTCTTTGATGGCACCATTTATGGCACTCAATGACATATTATGGCAAAAAATTTGTATCACTGTGTCATCCATCTGCCTATCTGTCTGCTAACCTGCTTATCCAGTTCAGAGTCGTAGGAGTTCAGTACCTACGGGACGTCCGTCTTTTGGTGTAAGCAGTGCTTGAAGTGGGCTGGAACTCCCCAGTACATAGCATTGGCACCTCTTCCAAGTTCTACATAGAGTACTGGCACTTCTTCAGAAGAAATCTTCACAGGGGACTCCCCCCAAGCATGCATTTCCATTGACTGTCATTGTATTGAAGTGACACAATGATGTATTACTGAACCAGCACATTTTATTAGCATACTAGTCAGTGCCAGCATCTCTTCAGAAATCTTCATAGTGGACCCCCCCCCCCACTGTCACTGTATTGCCATAAACGAGTACTGCCAGTAATTTGGTTGCACTTCAAGTACTAGGAATAAGGTAGGACCAACCCTGAACAAGGTGCCAGTCACAATTTCACACATCCACAGACATACTCTTACAATGGGCCAATTGAGCTGTCAATATACAGTTACGTTTATTTCCAAACTCAGAGTTCAACTATATGGTTAAATGCAGAAACATGGAATAAAAGAAAAAAGTCAAATTCAATAGATAACATAAAAAAAACACATGCAGAACTTATATAGAAATTTGCTGTCTATATTTACATTTCTAGGTTCATTTTAAAATGGGGCTCTTCTTGATAGTATCGATCTGAATAAATTGCTGCTGTTCATGAATTTCAGGATATGCAGTATGAAAATTATGAGATCCTACTGTCTCTGGTGATGTTCTTGTGTCCCATTAGCCACTGAAGTGGAAGTAATGCCACCATTAGATACAGAAAATACTGTGGCAATGGAGTAAAACCTAAAATATCATCCCGCAAACTGGCCTCTTGTTAACTGATTAGCACTGCACAAATATGAAGGAACACTGCTCCTCTGTAGGCGTTGGTTGTAATGTTCATCTGGGTCACTGTTTAAGCAAAACACTTAGGAAAGCAAACATGACAAAGGGAATTGAAAAGAAACTATAAAAGACCAAGAGAAACAGAGAGAATAACACCCAAGTCACTGCATGTAATACCAATGTTACTCACATGTTGAATTTCCCATTGGGATTAATAAAGTATCTATCTATCTATCTATCTATCTATCTATCTATCTATCTATCTATCTATCTATCTATCTATCTATCTATCTATCTATCTATCTATCTATCTATCTATCTATCTATCTATCTATCTATCTATCTATCTATGTTACAAGGAGTTGGTTAGGCTACAGAATGACTGCTGAATCATGAGGGCTAACTGGACATCCTGTTTCTTTAATGAAACAATCTTAAGAGCATCAATTGTTTTAAGCAGCCTCTTGATAATTTGGTATCCTGGAAGCTTGCCTGAAGCATTCCGTCATTACTTGGTGGGAGTGGGAGTGCACACACACTCTTTTCAACATTTATTTGGTGAAAGTCACTCTGTTTTAATTAAAAGCAACATTTGGCCTCTGGTTACATAAAACTGAAATAAATAAATAGCAACAATTGCAAAGGATGCAATGTTTAAGCTTGAGATGTCCAGGTCTTGATGGTTATGGCTCTGCTCTTGTGTTTTTTTTATCCATCCATCCATCCATTTTCCAACCCGCTGAATCCGAACACAGGGTCACGGGGTGTGTTTTTTTTAAGGATACTATATTTCAGCATCCTGGATTTGAGGAGCTGTTGGTAATTGCAGTGCAGATGAACATCTTTAGCAGTTAGATCTTATTTGTAGATATTAGGGTGTATGCTCTAAACAGGAGTATCCTATTTGTCTCGCATTTTCTAACTTCTTCTGCAACCCAGATGTTCCCCAAAGCCGAAAGAATCTCTTACCTGTTGTCAGCCAACACCAAACTGTTTTTAACCAACGTGACCGGTGTTGCCAAAGGTTCATTAGATTAGATTGATTATTTTAATATTTATTTAATATGGCATAATTCAGTGACAGTTCTGTCAAAAAGCTATTTGCAAAGTGAACAGGGCTAGTAGAATGGTATAAAGCAACACCAAATGTGAGTGACGGCTCTTCTTCATGTGGCACCTTTAGTCTGCATCTTTTGTGGATGGCAAGAACTGAATTCTTCTAGTATTACTCTTTCTTCTTTCAGTCTCATTACATGTGTTCATATCTCCGATTCACTATTTTCACAGCACATTTCTATGTTTTCTCACACTGAATGGAGTCTGACTGTGGCAGCTGAGCTTTTATTCTGTTTAGAAACTCTGTAAATGAAAATCAACTGTTAAAGTGCTGTTAAATTTTTATACAGTAACTTCAGTCAATTCAATATATATTTAAGTGGAGTTCAGTTTGATGGAATTTGCTTCATCATTGCCCTACAAAACAACTCCATATCATACTTTAGTAGCTTAACTGTGAATGAGCATCTGAATCTGCATCTGAACTTATGTCTCTTTTTAGAGGAAAAGAACAATTCAAATCTTGCAGCAGGAAAAGGAAAAAACAAAAAAGGCATAATTGAGGCCCCAAAACCTCAAAGTTTCTACCACATTGAGTTTTGCCTTTTTCCAGAACACTCCGAGACAAGCAAGGTGGATGTAGTAATGTTTGGACCAGCAGCAAAAGTCTACATGGATAGTGAAACAAAGGTCAGTTTTGACATTTACCTTGCAGGTGCCTTTTCAATCTTTTGCTCTGCAGATTACACTTATTATTTGTAGTGTCTTTGATCATGCCAGTGTGTCCAAGTGCTTTACTTAATGGCCACCATTGCTGCTCAATGTAGCACTATTTGTAGAGTCAGCTGTGCTTTTCCAGGCCACTGAGCCACTGGAAGGGTTCCTTAAGGTTATTGATATATGATGACTGGGATGAAGCTGAGTTAAAGCATATGACATGTGAAGTGCCTTACATGGGAATATCTGACCAGGGCAGTGTGGGTTTGTGCACAATAAAGGAGGTATGATGGTAATATCTCATTTCAATAGCGAGTGGCAGTTCAGATATGTGGAGTCTGACAATTGCAGGCTGAGAAGAAGAAATACAGTGGTGTGAAAAACTATTTGCCCCCTTCCTGATTTCTTATTCTTTTGCATGTTTGTCACACAAAATGTTTCTGATCATCAAACACATTTAACCATTAGTCAAATATAACACAAGTAAACACAAAATGCAGTTTTTAAATGATGGTTTTTATTATTTAGGGAGAAAAAAAAATCCAAACCTACATGGCCCTGTGTGAAAAAGTAATTGCCCCCTGAACCTAATAACTGGTTGGGCCACCCTTAGCAGCAATAACTGCAATCAAGCGTTTGCGATAACTTGCAATGAGTCTTTTACAGCGCTCTGGAGGAATTTTGGCCCACTCATCTTTGCAAAATTGTTGTAATTCAGCTTTATTTGAGGGTTTTCTAGCATGAACCGCCTTTTTAAGGTCATGCCATAGCATCTCAATTGGATTCAGGTCAGGACTTTGACTAGGCCACTCCAAAGTCTTCATTTTGTTTTTCTTCAGCCATTCAGAGGTGGATTTGCTGGTGTGTTTTGGGTCATTGTCCTGTTGCAGCACCCACGATCGCTTCAGCTTGAGTTGACAAACAGATGGCCGGACATTCTCCTTCAGGATTTTTTGGTAGACAGTAGAATTCATGGTTCCATCTATCACAGCAAGCCTTCCAGGTCCTGAAGCAGCAAAACAACCCCAGACCATCACACTACCACCACCATATTTTACTGTTGGTATGATGTTCTTTTTCTGAAATGCTGTGTTCCTTTTACGCCAGATGTAACGGGACATTTGCCTTCCAAAAAGTTCAACTTTTGACTCATCAGTCCACAAGGTATTTTCCCAAAAGTCTTGGCAATCATTGAGATGTTTCTTAGCAAAATTGAGACGAGCCCTAATGTTCTTTTTGCTTTCTGCGCTCTTGGGGTAATTTTGGTCGGCCGGCCACTCCTGGGAAGGTTCACCACTGTTCCATGTTTTTGCCATTTGTGGATAATGGCTCTCACTGTGGTTCGCTGGAGTCCCAAAGCTTTAGAAATGGCTTTATAACCTTTACCAGACTGATAGATCTCAATTACTTCTGTTCTCATTTGTTCCTGAATTTCTTTGGATCTTGGCATGATGTCTAGCTTTTGAGGTGCTTTTGGTCTACTTCTCTGTGTCAGGCAGCTCCTATTTAAGTGATTTCTTGATTGAAACAGGTGTGGCAGTAATCAGGCCTGGGGGTGGCTACAGAAATTGAACTCAGGTGTGATACACCACAGTTAGGTTATTTTTTAACAAGGGGGCAATTACTTTTTCACACAGGGCCATGTAGGTTTGGATTTTTTTTCTCCCTAAATAATAAACACCATCATTTAAAAACTGCATTTTGTGTTTACTTGTGTTATATTTGACTAATGGTTAAATGTGTTTGATGATCAGAAACATTTTGTGTGACAAACATGCAAAAGAATAAGAAATCAGGAAGGGGGCAAATAGTTTTTCACACCACTGTAAGTATCAAGAGGTTTTGATGTCTCTCTGTTTGCCTGCTGGAAAGGTCAAAATTGTGTCATACAAACAAACAGCTGATCAAAGGCAATGCTAAAACACACCATGGACTAGGCTATATGGAGGACCCATATGTTAGGTTATATACTACCATGTTTAGAGTATAAGTCTAAGGAGGTTATGCTGAAGCTTTATAACACACTGGTGAGGCCTCATCTGGAGTACTGTGTATAGTTTTGGTCTTCAGCCAACAAAAAGGACATAGCAGCACTGGAAAACATCCAGAGAAGAGCGATTAGGTTAATTCCAGGACTATAGGGGATGAATTATGAGGAAAGATTAAAAGAGCTGAGCCTTTTTGGTTTAAGTGACATGATTGAGGTGTTCAAAATTATGAATGGAATAACTGCAGTCGATCAAGACCGTTACTTTAAAATTAGTTAATCAAGAACACGGGGACACAGCTGGAAACTTGTTAAGGGTAAATTTTGCATAGAATAAGTTACCAAGTAGTATGGTAGACAGTAGGACTTTTGGGACTTTCAAAATAAGACTTGATGTTATTTTGGAATAATTCAGTGTATAGGGCTGGCGTGCTTTGCTGGGCTGAATGGCCTGTTCTTATCTAAATTGTTCTAATGTTCTAAAGAGAGAACACATGGCGGTGGATGAGCAAATGTCATCCACAAAAGTGACATCTGAAGCTACATTGTTGAAGGCAGATGCCAATGCAAAAATCATAAACTGTCCTGCAATTCTTTGGAAAGAGTCAGTAAAACAAACAGCTTTAAGGAGACTTCACTGGTGGCTGCAACATTCATTTCCGTTTCTTCAGAGCCTGTCTCAGCAACTATGGATAAGATGCCCGCCTATTACTTCAGTCATCCCACACCATCTTAGAATGACCAGTTAAATTATGCATGTCTTTGGATTGTGGGAGAACACAAAAATGCGGATGTACATTGGGAGAATAAAGAAACACTACACAAGCTGGGAATTGGAGTAATTAAATGAATACAACTGTAATTCTAAAAAAATGTTACTGGTTAAAAATGATGTAAGCAAATCTCAGAAATACTAAAGAGCTAATCACAAAAAATGACATGACAAGGGCCTTATTAGAGGCATTAATGGCAGGAGAAAGAGTGAAAAGATGACTACTTTTGTAAAAAAATGAACAATGAGTCACAGAGTTTCATCTCTTTGGAAGACCATTCCAACGAACTGTAGGCAAGATAGGCAATCTCACTGGACTTCAGAGTACTGACAGAGACTATTGTGTAAGTTAAGGGGGTTACATGGAAGCCTTGTTATGTCAGTTGTGCTGTCTGTGGAGGCATTCAGACTGTAATATTATCTTTTTTGGTCCTTTTTGTTTAGGTAATATATCCATGGTATGAGGGCAATCAAACATGGCTTACCTGGAGTCACAGTTTTGATCGTAAAGTCAATAGAAACTTTATTCTAAAACTGACTTCTCACAAAATAACCTTTAGAGTCTGGGACCTAAAGGAGAAACTCTCAGGAAAGGCAAAGAGTGATAGGCCTAAAACCTTTCGACTGCCACAGTTGAAAAGTGAAGATGATCCAGAAAGTGCTGGTGAGTGATCTTCTGCAGTTCAACAGAAATAAAATAAGTATTTTTATAAGGGGATATGTATAACTGGTGGAATTATTAAGAGATTTGGTGACCTTGTCCTTGTCCTGCTTTACCACCATCTGTCCTTCTCCTTTATGTGAGCGCCACTGAAGGAGTCTGCCAAAACACCAATCTGCTGCTGTAGTTTGTACCTTGATAAGTGAAGCTCACCCGTCACTTGTGTTCTGGGTTCAAACTGGCTTCTTGCTGAAGAGGGAGAGTGACAAGATGAATGAGTCTTATATTTTATGTTATTAATGATATTTAATAGGAGGAAAGATGGTTTATATTGTTGTTATTGTCACATGTACAGAGTACAGTGAAATTCGTACATTCATGTTCTATTAAACATGCAACATGTTCCACCTTCCGGCATCAGGATTAGTGAATATAACTAACTTATCAGAAAACCTATGTCTTCCTTTTCTGAAAAACCTCAGAACACATTTGTCAGAATGCTAACAAAGCCTACTTATCTCATCAAAACTACATTTGGTTAATAGAGTAGATTATTGTATATTGATTTATTTGAAGGGTGAATATGAAAATTGAGTACCCTATCTAGCTGATTCCACTTCTTTACATTACATTAAGGCATACATTTTTCCCATTTCCTTTTTTCAAGTTATTAACAAGTTATATTGTGAGGTTTCTGCTCTCAGACAACATGCTGCAGTTAAGTCATAATAACATGTTTATCAATTAAGGAACAGACAATGCTGTAGAGTAGCTGGTGCTGCCTGGAGACAGTTGCCAGCACTCTAGTTTACAAGCCTTCAGCTCTGTTCTGTCTTCTGGAAGATGACACCTGGTCGTCCCGTTGTTTTGGGTGAACGCTGAAATAAGAAAGGATAAAAAAGCATATAATGCCATATGTAGAGCACTATTCTTGACTCAGTAAAACATGCTGCCTTCAGTCAGATTGCCTTTTCTTCAGGATTTCTCAGCTTTTAAAATCCAGATTCATTGCAACTATGTAACCCTCCATTCCTTTGTTAGGTTTTATGATTCAGCAACAAAGAAATTGGTACGAGAAGTCTCAGCCTAAAGCAAGCTTTGTGGACTGGAAACAAAAGGGCATCTCAGTATCAGGTGAGGAACCTTGGGTGGGCAGTGGGCTGATCAGTCTAAAAGGAGAGAACATGAGATATCAGGCCATGATTCGCACAAAACTTTACACGTCTCAATCTTCTTCTTCATTTGAGTTGCATCTAGTGCCTTAATAGTTGAAATGCCTGCCATATATATGAAAGGGAGACCACTTACAATACAACTTTTATTTTCTGAATAGCGTTCATCATTGAGTGCAGGCACATAGCACTGTGAACAATTCTCACTGAAAATATAGATAGATATTAGAAAGTATAGATTTAATTAATTAATTAATTAATTAATTAATTAATAATGAATGAATGAATGAATGAATGAATGAATTATTATTAAATACCTAACTGGTACAGATATAAATACAGATTTGTTAAAACACACAGAGAACATGGAAAGAACTGATTAAACATAAATGGTAACCAACAATTTCTGTCCATTGATTAATTGATGAACTAAGGCCAATTGACACTGAACAAGATTAAATTGTAAAAGAGAAAGTCAAAAATAAAGCCACAGTCCTGGAGACTTTGGTGAACTGGCCACCTTCCCCCTCTGGGTTTTCTAAAGTGGAGTCTGTGCTTGCCATCTGACCTGATGAGAGAATCTAATGGGACAAAATAAGAACACAAACAGAAGGTCAAGAGTTGGGGAATTGCTCCATATAATGTTTGGTAGATCCAATGATCTTAAATCACAGTTGAAGTAATGAAAATTAAACATTTGACCGTGATTTAAGAGCATCAGATATACAAACATTATACGGGGCAATTCCCCAACTCTTCCCCTTTTATATATATATAAAATATATAAATATATATATGTGTGTGTGTGTTGTAGTAAACCAGGACCACACAGCCCCCCAAACCCGGACACAGACAGGCACAGAGACACAAGTCCAAGCGCATGCTTTTATTTTCCTTTTCAGTCATGGGAATTGCCTTCTCCATTTCCCACAAGCACAACACAACACTCCATAGCAATACCACTCAGTCCCTTCTCTCTGTCTCTTTCTTCTTCATTTCTGTCTTTTTTCTCTGCCTCCTCCATTCCTCTCCCAGCAAGCTTTGTCATCCACCTCCCGACTCTGGCTGTCCGAATGGAGTGAAGTGTCCTCTTTTGTAGTGCACCCAGAAGTGCTCCAGGTGTTCTCTGATCCTCATGTGGCAGCACTTCAGAGTGTAGTACAAGTGCTGAAGACCAGGGCTCTGGAACTGTCCAGGTGCCCCCTGGTGGTGGCCATGGGCCCCAGTAGGGTTGAGCTTCTAAACTCCAAACTTGTGTTCTGGGGGAGGTATTGTCCCAAATATGTCACACCCCTAGTCCTTCCATCACAGGGGTGTCCTGGCTGGGCAAGGGCCCTGGCCGTCCACCACACTATCCATCCATAAATTTTGCATATGCAGGAGAGTAGCCTGGCCGTAGAGGAGCAGTGACACCAAGTGTCACATCCAGATGCCTAGAAGAGAAATAGAATAGAGGAGTGTTGGTAACAGTTTAGAAATGTTGTATTACTTATATTTCTGTACAAATGACTAACAGACAGAGCTGCAGTATACATAGATAACAGAACAGAAATCGTATAATGCAACGAAAACTCTAACGCAACATGAAACATAATTTATTTTCAAATTATTACGTTTTACTATTTTTTAATATGGTTAATTACTCGCTGTAATGTAAAATAGTTAGTTCTATTATGCATATGTAACAATTCCCATGGAAATAACAATCTGTTTAAATTGTACATCCGCATCCCCATATGCGAGCAGCAGAACCGCAAAGTGGCTTACACGTAGCACCAGCCCGGGGATTGGCGAGCGAAGCGAGCAGAGGGCAAAGCCCCCAAGTATATATGATAATAATGACAGCACAACATTACTGTCCTTCCACACTATAGTCCAGTCTGTGCAGGGTACAGCAGAGAAACCAGATATCTTAGACGTAAACAAAGGATATTGACAGGCATGAAGGCGTTACATGTGGACATTTTAATATACCCCTCATGTGAGTTGAGTTTAAAATCCTAAATCCTATTTTTTTGGTTTGTGCTTACTACAGTAAAGCCTAAACAAGATAAATTGGGATAGGTTCTCAAGTTTTAAAGGTGTTTTACATATAATGGGTTCAGATGTGGGAGGACATGTTTTACTCATATGCTGAAATTTTATGAGGAAGGAACAAAATTGGCTCAAGTACAGGAACCAAGGGGCTATAGTGAGGGGCCATTTTTAGAATTAGGTGATGTTAAACATGGTGTCCCTCAGGGATCAGTGCTGGGGCCACTAGTGCTTTTAATACACGTAAACAATCTAGATACGAATTTAAACAACAAGCTGGTGTATTTTGCAGATGATGCTGAGCTACAAATAACATAATGTAGAATCTGCTAAATTGCTGCGTAGAGTAAAAGTCAAGGGAGGCGACGGTTAAGCTACATAATGCAGTAGTGATGCCTCACCTACAGTAATGTGCACAATTTTGGTTTCCATGTTGCATAAAGGACTTGGCAGCACTAGAAAAAGTCAAGAGGAGAACCACCTGGCTGATTCTAGGATGAGCGATGAAGAGAGATTGATTGACAACTTGAACCTTTTCAGTTTAAGCAAATGGAGATTAAGACATCACACAACTGAAATTTTTAAAACTGTGATGGAAATTCATACAGTGGATGCCACCTGTTACTTTAAACTGAACTCTTCAACAAGAACACTGGGACACAGATGGAAACTTAAGAACATATTTCCCACAAATATTATGTTTTTTATGCACAAAGAACTATAGACACATAGAATAAATTACCAAGTAGTGTGGGGAAGAGCAGAACTTTAGAAACCTTCGAATCTCGTCTTTTTATTTTGGAGAATGTGGGTGAATAGGATGGACAAAATTGTTGGGCTGAATGGCTTGTTCTTGTCACAATGTTCTAATGTGTTTCCATTAAAATGATATCACCTTTTGTTTAAGTTGAATGCAAACATTGTCTGAAGTAGATTTTTTTTCTTTTTTCTTATCTCAATGCAGCAACTACAAAAGTAAAACAAAGTTGCCATCTGAATTATACAAGAGTGTCCCTCATTTAAACATTGCCCTTGCAGAACACAAGTGCTATAAGTGAATTGTATAATCCTGGAAAGCGAGTAGTAGAAGAGATGCTTTTTCTGAAGCGACTGTTGCTCTGCCTTCTGCACTGATCATTCCAGCCTCTGTCACATCCAGGCCGTGGGCTCTCTAGAGCTATTAAATTTGTTGCATTTTCATTTTTTAAGCAGATGGTCCTCAGTGTTTGGAGAAAATGATATCCATGAGAGGGCAAGCCCTGATGTTGGAAGCAGATGACGTTTTGCCTCAGAAGTAAGGAATTTGCAGTGTTAACAAAATGGCTTCCATCTGTTTAGCTCCAAATCTGCCTGGATTCTACTTGCTTTTAAGAGCCATTTCACATTTCACTCTGATACCTCCCTTCATAGCACTTCCAGATGCTGCCTCTACTCAGGCCATGCTCCTCCTCTTGGACATGCAAGTTTGAATGCCCAGGTCTTAAACTCAGTCCAAGTCACTTATTGCCATAAAGGCTCTGATGACTTTATATCAGAATTTTATGGAGTTCATTAATTGTTGTATCCCCTCCATTATATGAAACAAGCTCCAATTTCCACTTACATTAGGGCTGGAATCTTGACAATGCCACTATTTGTGTGAAGTTAGCACAATCTCACTGTATCTTTGCATGTTCTGTTCCTGGCTACTTCAGTTTTTCTTCCATAGTCCAAATGTATGAAGGTTTATTTGATTGATGACACTAAACTTGAGCCATGTGTATGTACTGGACAGTCCACCTTCTGATGGACTGATGTCTTGTCAAGGTTTAGGGGCTAAGTATATACAACATGCAAGCTCACAAATACATGTCATTAAGTACATTTTGAAGTTTTCATTGTTATTGTAGTTTGACCAGGTACAACACCAGGGAGATGTTCATTATAAGCTGAGCATGCATATGGAGCTGCAGACCATTTTGGGCTTCTACCCTTGTAATCATCAAGGAAGGGCAGCCTTTGCTTCAGATAAGCATCAGCCCAAGAAACAGTCTGGCCTGCTTGGCCTTTCATCATGAGCTTCAGTCCAGCTCATAATTCATAACATCTGGCAGAACCCTGACAACTTGCCTTGAGGCTTGGCATCTTGCCAGCAAGTTGTATGCAGGCTGGCAAATCTCTACTGAGAGATGTTTTTTGTATTGCTGGAGTACGTGATGAACTCTAGCCTAGAGTCCTGTAGGACCTACTAGAGATTCGGGAACATCCCCTGAACTAAAGATGAATAATTCCTATGCTGTAATCTTCAGTCTGTCATGTAATTTGTGTTTATGTGTGTTCTCTTTCATTAGCGGGGATCCAAGAATGAAGGCTTCTAAGCGGGATGCCATGACCTTAGATGGGCTGCAGCAGCCTGATTTGGTAATAGGAGCCGGTAAGGGGGGTGTCCTTCATTCTACTCTCTGAGTTCTGGAACCTGGTCTGTGAAAATGGGAAGCATGTGGAGCTTTTCTGCCTAACTTCTATAGTCCTTTTTCAGATGACAGACTGAACCGTGTGCGGGGGAAGAACCCAAGCAAGTCCAAACAAAAGCCAGAGGAACTGGTTGAGGCTGCTGAACTGGCCAGGAGGAATGGCACCGCAGTGGAAGTGGATCCCATAACCCTGCTGGCAGGTCAGAAACAGTCTGGGGGGATTTAGAGTGGAGATGAACTCCAGAGTCCTAGTTCTCTGCTACTACTTTGTCATTTCTGTTTCTATTATTTTTTCCACCATTCCTTGCTTTGAGTATTTGGTATTTGTTCATAAAGTTGACTTTTAAATAACTCATCATATACAGCTCCTTTTATAGCTATAGCATGGGAAAGCACGTCATAACAAAAAACAAGATTATGGTATATGATTTTGCCTTTCCACCATTGCAGATGTCCTAAAAAGCCACTTTGCAGATCTCTTGAGTTGCACTGCTGTTTCCTGCCCTGGCTGCCTGTCTTCTGTTACTTTTAAGAGCCGCAACCCTGCCATACCCCCACATACACGCACTTGCTCTCTCCATAAGCATGTCTTTGCCTCCTGGCGGGTCTGCACATCCTGCAGCAAATGGAAGCCAGATGCTGGGCTTGGACACCCCACCCACCTTTTGTAAGACTGTCTCCCAGTGCTAGTTTGGGAGGCGGCAGACTTTGATGTGGGCTGCTATGGGGCTGGAAGGCCTCATAATTGGCGGCAGCCTGGCCCACGTTGAGGCTGTCTGCCTCGCCACACTACTTTGATGCGTTTGCATTAGCGGCCATGCTGGGTGACCCCTGGAGTCCTCATTAATTGGAGCCAGACAAATGAAAATGTGTTCAACATGTCGGACAAGATGGTGATTAGAATAGTAAAGTGATTCTGGGTGTACCCTGCTTGGCCAGCACCCTGCAGTAAAGAAAACCTATGAGATGCAGAACGAGCAACTAACTGTATTCCATGTCTTCATTGCTTCAAGTAATTCTGATCCAATCTCCTACATTTCAAGTGCTTATATTAGAGTAATACAGAAGATATGTAAGGGATGTGCAATGTGCTTGTAGAAAGGTGCTGTATAAAATGAGCCTTGCAGGTTAAGAACCTAAGAAAATTGACACAGTACAGGAGAATAATGCATCCATCAAGCTAATTTGCATACATAAAAGTTAACTTGTTCCAATAAACCTTACTTTTTAAAAGTTAAGATTTCATCTTCAAGTGCAGAACATCCTGCAGAGTGCAGACATGCATGGCAGTCATGGTAATTGTTTGCCTCTGTGAAATGCAGGAGAGCTCTCTGTGACGGACCGTTTGAGCCCAACACCTTTTATCCTTGATGGCTACTTCACCATTTCTTTAGACCAGCCGCTTTTCTCTGAGGAGCTCAAACAGGATCTGAAACCCCTTGTCATCCGAATTGAATCTGCCACAGGTCTCCCAACATCTCCCATTCCCATTCACCATCTCCAGGTAAGTGTTGCAAGCAGCACCAGATAGTATGGTGGGGAGGAGTAGGACTTTAGAGACCTTCAGATTTCAACTAGATGTTATTTTGGATAATCTAGGTGAATAGCATGGACAGGCTTGTTGGGTTTAATGGCCTGTTCTCATCACAATTTTTATAAAATTCCAATGTTCCTGCATACCTGGTGAAACCAATTAGGTAGTCTTATTGCTATGGGCATTATATTGGGTGCTGTAGTTAGAGACAAGTGCCATCATCTTTTAGACATGGACTCTGTTGTCCTCTTCTATGAATTTTCATCACTGGGACACTGGACAGTTTACTGAATCCAGTTTACAGCGCCTGGTGCCATAAAGGATATCTGCTTATCTGGGATCAGTGCCCTGTGTGATTGATATGTTTTAAAAAGATGACGGAAGTGGGCTGGCTGTGATGAAAATACCTGGTTGCAAATGGCTTGGAACAGGGCAGAAGGGAAAATGACAGACTAAAGGTGTCCTCATTCAATGAGCTACAGGTTAAACTAAGGGGCTCCGCCCCCTGCTCGCTTTGCTCGCCAACCCCTGGTGTTGGGAATGACAAAGAGCGTGATGTATGAATGAGATATAGAATAGTGTGACGGTGTAGATGATGCAAATAGAAAGCAAACAATAAAATGTGTGGCACAGTGTAAAGGTTTATTGGAAAATTTCTTTGTACACGCCGTTTAAGTGTAAAAGGTAATTCCAGCTCAGAACTTGTAAGGTCAATGAAGATGGTTATTGTTGTGATCAGAGTCAACTTTGTCAGAGCTTAGAAAGAGTTGTGTCTCTCCAGGAAGTAATGGAATGACTTGGGTATTTATGTTTTCCACATTAATATTTTTTGGACATAATATAGTGCGTTGTGTTAAAAGGGGCATTTGGTCTAATGAGATTGCTGTCCAAATCTGTCTGTAACTAAGTCGTCGCAGATAAAGGCTTGAGGAATTGTAATAATATGTGGCTGAAGTCCATCTGTATTGGTGAGTGTACCATCTCTCAGTTGTAATAAGCAATTGTTATGATCTGGTTCTGGACATCGTATCTTTTTTACTAACTGTATTTTTTGAAAGCAATGCCAATTGTCTGCGTATTTTAAGGTGCACTGAACAATAGCTGAGTGCATGGCATCTGGAACAATAGCTAATCACTGTCTAAAATCTCCTCCTCATAAAAGTATCTTTCCTCCAAATCGAATATTATTATTCATAAACGTTTGTAGAAATTTATGAATGGTGTTGAGTAAGTGACTTCATGCCATTGTACATTCATCAATAAACAACATTTTTTCAAGACGGATGTCACGTGCAGTGCCACCGTTAATGTTCATAGTGGATACCGATTTGTAGGATCTAATGTAGTTGATAAAGATTTCACTTTCAGCTTACATGTTGAGCTTCAGGATAAGCGTTCCCTCAGTCTCTAATTTATTTTTATTTGTTTGCAGCAATTGTGTTTGCCTGTGTATTGTCAGTACAAGATACTCCACTTGGCTGACCACTGCACCAGGGGACGTGATCATGGGACTCATGTTTACTTCCGAGATATCAATGTAGCTCTCACTGGCCTCCTAAGTGTAGTCGAGTTTCAAGAGTACCTGGCTGGAAAGGGTCTTGAAATTGAGGTTCACGATCGAGACAGAAGGGCCACCAAATTGAAGAGAAAACCAGCTCTATTTGGCACCGAACCTGAAGACCTGAAGTTAAGTAATGCTGGGCTTGTGTGCAGTAAGGACACAATCCATAATCCCTTTACCAATAAAGACAAAGTGTTTGACCCATATGGTGTTGCATTGATTGACCTTTCTGATTTGCTGCGTGGTGAGAGGATCATAAATGTGTCTGTGCCAATTCTATCATCTCCGCCTCCTGATCCCACTGGCTGCCAGGCCTCTGGATGGGATAGAAGAATTGCTGGACATGCTGGCTCTGTAGATGGCCCTCAGGATCCTCCTTTACCTCCTGGACATTATGTGGATTCATGTTCACAGCTAAAGGTTAGCATCGAAATAGCCTGTCCACTAACTCAAGCGTCCTTGGCTGCTCCATTTCCAGCATCTGATTGGCTGTTTGGAAGAATGATCTGCATCTTGGGGCCTGAGAATAATGTTTTGCTGAATAAAGTGATGTATGAGGTCATGAAGATCAATGCTGTGGCCCTGAACCTGAACCTTCCTACCCATCTGTTAAATGCTGCTATTTCATCTTATAAGCTGAAAGATGACAGCCATGAGCTGGACATCATTACTGGCTTTCACGTGCATGATGGTGAGGTCCACCTCTTGGTTTTAGAGGGGCTGCAGAAGAGAGGAATGCAGATTCTTTGGAAAGCTTTTCCACCAAGGTATGGGGACAGTTAAGCAGCCTTTCTAAATATTATTGGAGTCATTGCATTTTCCATGTGCCAATGACTACTGAGTTGTCTTTGTGTGATTGTGTGTGTTTGCAGCTCAGTGGTAGCTTTTTTCCTCATGGGGCAGATGGCAATGCTCCTTGATATCCTAAGTGTCAGCATGTCTGCATCTTTTTTTTATACTGCAGGTCTGAAATTCCTGAGTTGCATAGGTGGGATGTTTTCTACAACTCACAACTAAGCTTCCAGAAGCGTTTGTACTCCAGCTTGGGTGTTGGCCTCTTCAATGTTCATCTCCACAAGCCTCTGTCCGAGCTCACCAGGCAACCTCTCTTCTATGTCAGGGACATGGTTCCTCATGCTTGCTTCCATGCTGTTTTAAGGTATGTCATCAAGAATGTACAGCTTACTGTGGTGTGTTGTTTTACTGATAACCACTTGATGCTGGCCCAGAGTGTGGTCAGTTGAATTTTGTCTTTGATTGTATTGACTGTGAAAGTTGTCATTTCAGGGCGGCATGGTGGCACAGTGGGTAGCGCTGCTGCCTCGCAGTTAGGAGACCCGGGTTTGCATGTTCTCCCTATGTCTGCATGGGTTTCCTCCCACAGTCCAAAGACATGCAGGTTAGGTGTACTGGCGATTCTGAATTGTCCCTAGTGTGTGCTTGGTGTGTGGGTGTGTGCGCCCTGCGGTGGGCTGGCACCCTGCCCGGGGTTTGTTTCCTGCCTTGCACCCTGTGTTGGCTGGGATTGGCTCCAGCAGATCCCCGTGACCCTGTAGTTAGGATATAGCGGGTTGGATAATGGATGGATGGAAGTTGTTATTTCACATGAATCAGTGTATGAATTGGTCTGACAAGCTGTTACACTTTTGAAATTCAGTTTTTGTATTTTCCTTTTCACCAAGTACCAGCTGGGAGTATCTTTCATTTAAAGAGCACTTCTACATTGCAAAGAAGACAATGTAGAAGTGCACTGTATATCGAGACTAACGCATGTGTGCTGCATCTCTTCTTACCCCCTCTTTTGTGCCACTCAGCTGAAAGAGAACAATATGGCCAGTTTCCCATGTTGGTCGCCATATTATGACTTCATCAAGACGTAGTGCTATAAACAAAAATGAATATACTAAATTATATATAGTATATATATATATATATATATACATTACAACGAACTTCCAGGGACCTATAAAATATTATGTTGTAATAAGATTCTGTATTTGTTTCTATAGTGGTTTCTTTAAGTTGCGTCCAGGCGTCTGCAATCATTTCAATAGCTTCTTTCATGTTAATTTTAATCTTCTCCTGTCTACAAGTTATGCTGACAAGAATTTCTCTCAGCATTTCCTTGTGATAATATACTTTCAGGGTGTGAATGATGCCCAAATCCAATGGCTGAAACACTGCTGTGCAATTGGGTGGGAGGAATTCAACACAAGCATTATCTAAATGTGGAATCCTGTTGTGGGCAGCACAGTTATTAATCAGAAGCCGAATCATCCTTTTCTTCTTCTTCATATTGTGAGGTTTCTGAACTCTTTTGGGATCCCCCCACCCAATGAGAACATCACGCTGAAGTGCATCCCGAAGCGCGATTGCCGTCTGTGTAAGATTGTTTGTCCGTTGCCGGGGCAGGGCAACAGCAGGCTCACATCGGTGCAGTGAGGTGCCACAGAAGCGAATCCTAAAAGATCAGGGTCGCGCTATAAGTCCCTGTCTTACACCCCAAAACACGAGACTGAATCTCAGTACTTTAGCAAAACCAGCTTTATTCATCTTGAAACAGGAACAGCAGGGTTATTTATTGTAGCAGGATCTTCCAGTCTCCTATAAACACACACAGCAGTCAGGCCGGGTCGTGGCCAGGTTAGTGGCCAAGTAATCCTGTTCCCTGCATTTACAATGTTCCTTGCATCACCCATTGAGTTTGCTTTGGCGGAGAGACGCAGCAGAGCTGTGAGCCTGCTGTTGCCCTGGCAACATATAAACAGTCTTCCACAGACGTGGTGATCGCACTTCAGGACGCTCTTTGTTGTGTTGTCCTGTTGATGGAGGTCCCAAGAGAGTTTAAAAACCTCACATTTTCTTGAATGATTGCCACATTAATAGGAATGTTTCTTGAACGAGCATCACTGAACCACATAAAAATGGCTTTTCAACGTCTTCAAATGCAGCAGTTCGCTTACATTTGCAGCCCGAGATTTTTCTTCTTTTTTTTGCTTGGTCTTTCAAGAAAGTTGACAGTGTCGATGGTGAAATTCCGAATTCACTGGCAATGTCTTTTTTCCGCAATCGAGAGCTGCAAGTTTTTTTTTCTAATATGAACTGTTATCGTTTTTTCGTGTCTGCCGTTCCTATAGGAGGGTGACAATGAGTTAAATTCCAATGGATGTTTTTCAAATGTTGACGAGCAATAAGCAAAAGGTATCGCTGAAAACCACCGAAAACAAAAACAGCAAAAAATACAGTATGAGCAAAGTTCGAAGAAAGAATTTTTTTTTTACAATTTTTCTGTTTGGGGGTCGTTGTGCACATCTGAGCTGCGACCACAGAACTAACTGCTCTGTGGATAATTCATTCAGGCATTTCAAGGTCTTTTGGGCACATTGTTGTAATGAAAGTATCTGCTGAATGTACTTCGTAGTAACGAGATTTCTATAGACTCGTGTCATATGGGGAAACTGTCAGGACCATAAAAATACTTTGTTGTAATGAAAACTTTGTTGTAAAGATATTCCTTGTATCTGAATTTTAACTTGTTGTTACTTGTTGTTACTGTTGTTACGTGGCGGATGTTAGCAGATCGCTGGCCAACCACAAGCGTTACCTGGTAGGTAACCACCCATACAATCAGATTGTGATTCAGACTACGAATGCCGTGAATGTAATTACCCCGATCTACATGCTGTCAAATAAACGAACCACACGCCGTGGCGCAACGTTAGGGGCATCGCCTCTGGCGCTGATGTCCGAGGTTCGATTCCCGAGAGGGAGTGCAGTGGAGTGTGTACACCTGATGAGCCCAGAATGAGGGCGAAACACGTGTCGCGTACTCTTTGCATTTATTTGACAGTAAACTATTTCAACCATTCTATGATCTGCTCTTCACAAACTGAGGGCACCGTGGCGGATGTTAGCAGATCGCTGGCCAACCACAAGCGTTACCTGGTAGGTAACCACCCATACAATCAGATTGTGACACAGACTTCGAATGCCGTGAATATTATATATATATATATATATATTATTAATTAGCCTCTAGCTGCCTCTTCTTTAGAAATAGATGGATAGGTAAAAGGAAAGCCCTAATCAGAACTCTACTGCGCTGACAGAAGCTCTTCAACCACAACCACCCTGAGCATAATGTCACCTTGGTCATTCAGAATTGCTTTGCTGCTTTCTTTGCTTCCAAATCTCCAGAGGTGTCTACACCGTGGCCTGAACAGAACTCTGATAGCATGAGTATCATTTTGCTACCTGAAAGTGGTTTTTGCAGACTTAGAACAATACTGTTTATAATGTTGTGAAAACATAAAATGGGCAAAGTCATCGTGTATAAATGTCAAAGTGCTTGGATTACCCTAAGGCTATTCAATTTTATTTTCAGGCAGGTGCATGTATATCTCCATGTATTGTCCAAACATCATTTCATTACATGATCATGAAGATTTAGGAGCAATTACAGTAACAACAGTGCAGGAGCCAACCATAGATAGGATTCCCACTAATCTGCATGTCTTTAGGATATGAGAGGAAATTAGCCTATCTATAGAAAATGCCATGCAGACATGAGGAGAGTGTGGCATTTTTAACGTTGGTCATTAACTGCTGCCCCACCATGCCAGGTTCCTGAAACGTGCAATGTGTTCTGCAAAATGTAATCCTTCATAGTTAAAATGACAGAAAGTGCCACTGTAACCCAAAAAATTGGTCATTACCCTATAAACATGACTTTTTAAAAACAAAGGCACTCATTTCTTTTACTTACTGAGACATTCATTGCCGTTTTCAATTGTATGATGATTTTGACATTTGGAAATAACCTAAACAGACTCACAATTTCTCTTGGGGTTGTTAAGTGAAATTACCTCCTAATTGGGAAAATGACAAGTTAAATTTGAAAGATAACCTTCGCACACTGGCAGGCAGGTTAATAAAAGCCTTCATAATCAGAACTTCAGTTTGTTGAGGACATGGACAGTATGCTGTCCACCTTTATTTCTGGGTTTTAGCCTTCCCATAAAGGTAGGCACACACATGTGGCTAATTACATGATCACAATTGGTGTTGTTGATTTCATGCAAAACAAATGTGATTTTCACATTGAGGTCAAACATTTTTATTTGGGTCAGTGCACAATTTTTCAAAGAACAGAGTGAACATTTCTACTAAAGATAGATAGATAGATAGATAGATAGATAGATAGATAGATAGATAGATAGATAGATAGATAGATAGATAGATAGATAGATAGATAGATAGGAAATTCACAAAATACAAAAACAATAGCCTGGACATTGCTAAATACAAGAACACAAAAATTGAATGTTCAAAACACACTGGGGCAAGAAATCAAAGAATGGTGGGGGATCAGTTGCTGTGATTAGGTGCCCATTCATCAGGACTCCACTGACATGTATTACATGGAGAAGCAATTCCAGCTCCACCTTGTCAAGAACCCATCAATCCAAAGTTAAAGAAGTGATCAAAAATCTGACAGTGTGTCTGTTATCTTTTGGCTAAACAGGTGTGAAATGTGCGAAGCAGATTAAGAAAATTGTGCTTTGACTTTAAAATTCAAGAGTAATGTAGAAATGCCTTCTAGTGGACAAGATGTATCTAGTGTTGTGAAGAAACATTTTAAAGTTCTTTAGAATAACTAGGGGATCTTTGCCCCCTGCTTGCTTCGCTTGCCAACCCCTTGGCCAGTGCTACGCGGGCCAAGGAGGTCGGGTGCAGTGTGAGTTGGGTAGTGGCTGAAGGCGGGTACCTTGGCGGTGCGATCCTCTGCTACAGAAGCTGGCCAATTAATATAACCTGGAATTCTTAGGGATATGCAAGAAAGTCCAGCAGAATGTGGAGGCATCAGACCTCAACATAAAGACTGGCTGGGAGGGATTCAAAGCTGGTCTACTGAATCTATGAGTCAACAGCATGCTTTTCTCAAGTAAAACATAAATGTCCTGTTTTGTCGCAAATTGAAATTTGTGAAGGTTATAAGTACAAAGGGTGACCCGGTGATCAATGATATTCGGTGGAATTACTTATTTGTCAGTTTTCCTATTGCTCTAAGCAAATCTCATATTTTCCCTCTAATAATTTGGAGTAATCATCTTTGTCAAACAGTAATCGTGCAGATTTGCTCTCCGTTAATATTGTAATCATGTAGTAGTATTATTAGTATTGTAGCCTTGTTCTGTCAGTGATCTGGCCGATAAACTTTTTCAGCATGACTAGAAGATGCATGTAAGAAAACACAAAAAGAGAACAAAAAGAAACCAAAGCCTAACAATGAGACAGAATTCAAAGTGAGAGAACGAGCAGGAGGTCAAAACTGAAAGTAATATGTGAGAAGAGTTTGCACAAAGCTTTTTTGAGAGCTTTGGTATCCGCAGATTGGATAAGAAAATGAATTCCTAGCTGTCCTTTTATCTTTTCTTGACAATCAAGTACAGGTCACAATCTCAAAAGCCATACATCTAGAAACACAGAAAAGCAGACCTAATGATAGCAACTCAAAATTGTCTATCCTCTATCTCAAAAAACCCAATACAAGTATAAAATCACACTAAATAATCAGCATAAACACAAATCATGATACGAGGTTCTCAGAATATCCTCAGATACTGCTACTATTTAGAGGTGTTCAGAGCTGAGATTCTTTTCTGCACATTTGTTATGACGGGTGGAAGCAGATCAGAAGTAATCATATTATTAAGAGAAAATCCTTGAAACGTTGGAGTAAACCAGACGTCTATGTTTCTAACATTTTCTTCTTTGTGGAATTTTCAAAATTTACACCTCCATTCTTTGTTTCTGCTTATGTTGAACTCTTTCTCTTTTTCTGTGTTAGGGTCATGGTGTCCTAAATGTTCTTAACCTATTTTCATCTTCGAATGATCAATCATTAGATGATCTTGACATTACTTTTGATTGATTTGTTTTCTATTAGACAGGTGAATGAAGTGAGAAAGTTAAGTACGTGCTCTCTTAACTCAATGGTTTACTCATCAGGAGATAACCAGCAAGGTAGTTAAATCTAACCGCCAGTAACAAACGTGACCAATAAGAGACGGCGCTGTGACATTATCTCTTTATCAAAGAAAGGGACAAAACAGAAAAGCCATGTGAGAAAAATGTGGCAAATAAAATTAATATGCCCCATCTTGATCTTGCCTAATTTTTTACTTTACTTATCTTAAATATCATTAATTTAATAAATAACTAAAATGTATTTAAATAATTTTAACAAGTTATTTACATTTTATTAATTAAACTCAAAATATGAATGAAAAGTAAAGAACAACAGAGCTGAACTAATTAACACAAAATGCAACAAAAACAGACTTAATAGCCAAGCTCTACAAATCCAAATTTCAAAATCTTACATACCAACAGTAATTCAAAAGTCAGCAAATCCAAAATATTAAATGGTCAGACTACGGCAAAAGGAAGAGCATGAAAAGGAGTTGAGGAACAGCAGTTGCAGCTGCAAACTAATACCATGGCAAAGTGGCTGTGGCAGCAGGTAGCTTACATGGGACTCTCAGGTAGCAGACATTGAAGGATTGCAGCGTCCGAGAGTCAGAATAGACAAAGGGAGTTTGAATAGAAAGACAACACAAGGCAATATGTAGAGCAATTAAAAGCAGGGGAATGGTGAAAAATGACAGCATACACCTGAACATCTTGTGGTCAGAAAGAGCCTCACATGTCCTTCTAAAACTAAAATACTTTGGTATAAAGAGGCGTTTGTGGAGTGATTGTGAAGAGGAGTTACAAACAACCCCAAATCATTGCCCCTCATCCACCATGTTTGATGGTTGACATGAACTCAAACTTGATGGAGCTTGTGGAGAAGGCAACCACAAAGCAGAAAGCCTATGCACTTCTGGTCCTTCTTCAGGGCCAAGCAATGCGGTTGTACGAGTCATTAATCAACCATAAACAGAAAAAAACTACAAAATAATGATAACATTAAGATGAGATGAGACAAATATATTGGTTTGTATTCAGTTTACAGCCCAGTGACTTTTCCTCAGAGCAGTCTTCTTTCATGTTGAATCCCGGCAGTTGTATCACAGTCTGCTTTGTTGTGACTGACGCTCAAATGTCTTGGACTTTAACTGGGAGTTCCTGGGTGGCAGAGCCGCAGGTTTAACATTATGGTGTTGTCTTGATGTGTTCACTTTATACAGCTAACCTTGAGCTTCATTTCACTCCTGTTCTCCTCCACAAATGACTTCTTTCTCTCAGCCTTCTCTTCTAACAGTGCTGTGAGACCTGGGTGGTCTTAATGCCACTCGTCATGCTGACTCTGACCTGATATTTTTCCATTTTCAGACTGTGTGATGAGTTAATGAGATGAGTGAGTGGCAATCATTTAGAACAGCAGCTACAGGTGGGGCTGATCTGACACTCCAGCAAAGTGAGGAAGCCGTAGCAAATGTGGCTGATGTCTTCACACTGAGACAAATGCAGAAGTGTACAATGATACCGTCTAACTTTTTCCTTTTAGGCTTGACATAATATGCCAGATGAAGACACTGAGGGACACGCTGCGCAAAGACCTCTTTCCCACAGCTGAAATGATCCTGGGTTTAGGGGAAGAACTAGGAATTCCTCCTGGGCAGGCCGTAGTGGCGTCCTCCAAGGCAGCCATGCCCACACCGAGTTCTGACCACATTCCTGCCCAGGTCAAAAGCAAGTCAAAGTTCCCACCACTGGACAACCATAACTGGGACTATGTTATAATGAAGCAAAACTCTCTGCAGAAAAGCCAGGAAAGAGATTTCATTCAGGTTTGTTTCAAAGTGATATTCGAACTAGCAATTAAGAACTTAACCACTGCCACTTGACGGGCGCCATCTACCTTGCCTGTGAGCTGGCCACAGCTTTAACCATCTGGTAGATAAGAAAGGTTAAAGGTTATATCCACACTGAAAAAGAAAGATGGTGAAAAACACATTTCAGCCTTATAGCCATCATCAGGTGTGCAAGTGATAAGAAAAGAGGAGGTAACATATAGGATATCGGAGGTAACAGAGGGAACAAAGCCGGGCAGATGGAAGGAGAAAAGGTAAGAGTAGGAGATAAAAAAGCTGCCATTAGAGAAGATGAAAGAAGAGATGAAAACGTTAGTCAGCCATTAAGACCTTGAAAAAGATGTGATCCCAGGCCGAGAATGAGCTTAGTGTGTTCTGTTTTTCTTTAAAAAAGTGTCTTTAAAGTACTGTGAAAGAAAACAGAGAGAGTCGTCTGCCAGTGGTCAAGGGATGTGAGGTGTTCTACAATAGACAGTCTGCTAGCATTCTCCCTGTTGTAGCCAGATAAAGATGTCTGGATACTTCCTACTAGAAATGCAGTATATAAGATTTATAGACAGGCGATGTTGTAATTGCTTAATGCTGAAGTAACCAGAGGGAGCAGATGCAATGGCATTGATGGTGAGATATTTATAAATGACCCAGCATCTCCTGTTACAGCTGAGAGTGCCTGGTGAAGGATCTGTGAAAAGAGCAGTGGATGATAAGTTTACATAGATTAGCTAGTTAACGGAAGAAGATCAAGGAAGGGTTAGGAAAGAAGGGTCAGTGTGTTTGATGACCTGTGGTGTGTTAAAGTGGAATGGCAGGACCAGAATGGATGTTACAAGGTCTGCTCCTGGCTTGATTGAAGGCCCTGTCCACAATATGAAAAGTGTGTGCTCTATCAATGAAGATGAAGATAAGAGTTTGTCTTATCCTCATTCTGAGTGATTCATTACAGATGGCAACCTCAGAGGTAACAAAATCTAAGGAACGGTGATAGAGGTAGAGAACGTTTAGAACGCCAGGACCAAATCTAGCAGAATAAACGGTTGCGACCAGATCAGTAGAAGCGTGTTTCTCTCTTGTCATCCTGCTTGAATGAAATCATTTTGCTATGCATCTACCTGCACCACCGTGAAGCTTCGGGCATCCAAATTTACCAGGCATATCGCGGCAGTTTGCTTGTGCAGTGCCATATGCATCAGTTTCACTATTGGTGTCAATGTCTGATGACCAATTCACATTCTCATCACCATCACTTGATTAATTAAGCTAATGGTTCTGTTTTGTTTGTTTTAAAACTGGTTTTATAGCGTCTTTTTAATGCACCATTATGTTTTGGTTAAAGTTTCTGCCCCACTCATTATTGATGAGATACCTTAGCGCAGGGGTCTCCAACTCCAGTCCTGGCTAGCTACTGTGGCTGCAAGTTTTCATTCTTACTCTTGTCTTAATTAGTGACCAGTTTTTGCTGCTAATTAACTATTTCACTTTATTTTAATTGACTTTTCTTGAGACTCTGACCGCTGGATTGATTCTTTTTTCCTTAAATGACACCTAAACATAAATTTGATGTGAAGCGAGCCAACAGATTAGCAACTAAGTTAGGGCCTCAAACTCCAACTAACTTCACTTCATTCAGTTTCTTACCCTGAAGCCCTGAAGAGGTAATCCCATGTTCTTAACCTATTTTCATCTTCGAATGATCAATCATTAGATGATCTTGACATTACTTTTGATTGATTTGTTTTCTATTAGACAGGTGAATGAAGTGAGAAAGTTAACTGCTAACTAAACCCGTTATTTAATTCCATGGTGCTCATTCTGCCATGGCAGACATTTCCAAACCTGTTGATTTTCTTTTTTAAGACCACTGGCTGTCAAAATGTTTTGTGGACTTGAGCAGATCAACATTCCCGAGGCCTTCACCTTTCTTTATTTTCAGTTATTGTGTGATGGGCGCAGGTGGTTGTTTATGTGTTGGTATATTTTGTGTCTTAATATTGTTTGGTTGCTAATTAAGGAATAAAGAAATAATTAAGGGGGGGGGGGAGTCTTAAGATGTGCATCAATTAAAATTATGGCAAAGAGTTAATTAGCAGCAACGTTTGGTCACTAATTAAGAAAAGGGTTAGAATGAAAACCTGCAGCCACAGTAGCTCTGCAGGACTGGAGTTTGTTGGTTTCTGCTGCAAAATGTTATTTTATCCACTAGATGGCAGCAGACTACTGTCTCATTATGGCTTAATTATTATAACCACTAAATCCCCGAGAGACATTCAGGGTTAACCGTATTTACATAGAATTCTGAACCCAAGAGACTCTGGGGGTTAATGCATAAGAGGTAAATGACTGACTAACCTTTAATTTCTCCTTTCATCTTCTTTTAATGGCAGCTTTTTCACAGCTACTCCCACCTTTCTCCTTTTATCTGCCCTGGGTTTGTCCCCCTATATATGCTACCTGCTTTTTTCTTTTTCAGTTGCACACTTGAAGGCTGTACAGCCAAAAGTTGCATCTTTACCCTTGTTCACTTTTCAGCGTGGAAATAACCTTTAACCCTTTTCCTTACCAGATGCTGGCTAAGTGCCCCTCTTACTACGTTTGGCTTTGTTTTCCTAGGGGAACATTGACCTTATCAACCAAGCAAGCCAAAGAATTCAGCGGCCCAAGGTACCAATGATCACAGCTCTTCCTCCAGCTGGCAAAGCCGCTTACAACTACAGTGGGCAGGCAATGAACTCCACTGAGCTCTCCATGCAGCTTCTCAGAAGGGAGATGGCAAAGGTGCGGCCTTTTGTCAGAATATGGAGCACTGGCTACTCTCAGTACTGTCTTCCAGTGCACAGCCTCATTTTTAAACACACTGGTTTTCTTTTCCAGGAGCCAAAGCGACTGTTCACCTACAACCAAGAGTACATGTCTGCCACTGTTCTTCCAATAGATATTGAAAAGGATGCAAAAGAGAAGCAAGCCAGGTCAAAGGCATGCTGGCGCACTACTGAGGGCTTCACATACCCAGGATTCAAGAGCTCTATTGAGAGCAACCGACATCACAAAATTCCAGATACTGCCCGTCTGGATGAACTGCAAAAGGTACTCGCAGAATATCAGCCATGTTGGCTCCGGCTACACAGCCTGATAAAAGAAATATGTGTGTTTGTGCTCTGTTGGGAGAGGATCAAACTCGCCACTCTCTGTTCCCAGGGCCGACTCCGGTGACTGACATTATGTAACATGGTTTACTGTGGTTGATATGGCGTATCATGCAGTTAGGCAGCTACTGACCTCAATCGTGCAGACTTAGCACCCAGTGCCAAGGAGGACTGCTGATGTTGCGGACTTGTGGTTTTCTGGAAATTTCTTGAGTGTACGTAGTGTAGCATCTTCTCTAACCTCTTACGCTGAGTTAAAGGCTGCTTATTCTTGCCTGTGTCTTCTCAGCCTTGGATAGAAAATCTTCCTCATGCCAACGTTCTGCAGCCCACACTGTCACGGGGCAGATGGACATGGAGCAGAAGAGCAGAGGATTTTGAACTCTACAAGAAGCCAAACGCTTTTTTCAGTTCCAAAGCCCCTGTAACCATCTTCTTAGCAGGTGGGTAAGGGATTCTGGGTAATAACAATGAAGTCAAGAATCACTTAAAAGCAAGAGAACTCCATTAATACATTTATTTTTTGACTGTTTTTGTTCAGGAGATTCTCTGCAGGAGGAGCAACTGCAAGCTGCCCAGAGACAATACCAGAACTGGCAGCAGAAGGTTGTGGTCATGGGTGGCATGAAGTTTTCTCGACACTCCCATGAGTCACTTGAAGACAAGCGACCAATGCCCTCCCTTGGACAGTCAGCCCCGCCAGTACAGGTTTGTAATCAGCAGTCTGGGAATTTCTCTTACCAACTCACTAAATAAAATAAAACACAATAAAAAAAAAACAAAACACAAAAGTCCCAAGTGCTAAATTAGGAGACCATGAACTGGAGGAGTCCGTCCTGCCATTGCAGTACAGCAAGTCTCATGAGGTCAGCACAGTTCGTCTTTCTCTATTTTCAGAAGTCCCTGCTAGAGAAGCCTACACGCCAGCTTGGATTTGCACCTGGGCCTGCAGAGCACCACAGTCTGAGCTGGGACGCCAATGCAATTCACCGCCATGACATGGAACACATGAAGTTCCAAGAGCTGAGGGGAGCAGATTTTCTGTAAGTTGCTGTTTTTTCTTTCATTCCAAAAAAAAAAAACAACACAAGGATAGGAAATGACCAGACACGGTCTGCATACGGACAACAGAGCAGCTTACTAGTGTCGGCCTTTTGTCACCACCTTCACGTTACAGTTTGGCCACAGGTGCAGGTACCCTGATACATGTACTGTATGAACTCCCACAAGTGTCTGGGGGTATGCATGCAGTTAAAATGTTAGCGTAAAACTATATTTTAGTAGGGAAAAATCCACTGCATTACGCTAAAACCATAGATGAAATGATACTGTAATTGATTATTCTCAAGCAAAGGGTGACACAGCTCATCCACAATGATTCTGTGAAGGACTGAAGCTCCCAGACTAAGCTTCAGTTCTTTTAATGCTGGGGTCACTGAACTTGAATGCTTTCTATGCACACACCTAACATGTCCCAATGAAGACTTTATTCTTGAGTGTCCTTAGTAGATATTAGCAGTTTCCAAGGAGAAATATTTTGGACAAAAGTAAAAATGTTATTGTGAGCAGTGTAAATAAATGCACAACAATGTGAGCGTAAATCATTAAATGTGTCATGAAATATACTTTGTTGCTTTTTTCTTTATATATTTAACTAGTTATGTTACCCAAATAAAATGGGTTGAAATCTATGCAATCAATGCAGGCCTCAGTGTTAACGTTTGCAATGCCCCACATAATGCATGTGTGTCTCTATTATATGGCATTTGGTATGGGATTTGTAAAAGCAGTGCCAATTTTTATAATTCACCATCTAATGGAACGACAAGTGCAGTGCCATTTATTATTACAAATGAATGTGATGCATCATCTTTTGGAAAGAGAGAGACAAAGCAACCAGACAGACACTTTTCCTCCTATTAGGGTGGATTATTTCTTTACTTCAGTGACACTACACACAACATGAAATAAGCCTTGAAATGAAGACTGTCATTTTCACCTCTCAAAGAAGAGAGGGTGGGCTATAGAAAGTGCTACTTTTTGATTGGTGAATCGTCACTAGAGGGGGTCGCTCACAGTTGCAATTCGGCAGAGGATCCCTAAAGCAAGCAAAGCACATCAGAGTTGTGACTGTGCGTCTGTGGGGAACAGCTGTGCAACAAAAAGTAGAAAAAATCTTCATACAGAATTGCACTACAAAGAAGCTACTTTAATTCAGGCCACGCAGATCGAAGGACATGTTTACCGTCATGTGTACATGGTACAATGGAATTCTTGCCTATATTCTCAGTACAGCTGACAAAAATATAATAAAACATTTTAAAAAATTATACATAGCATGCAACACCATGTATAAAAAACACATACATACATACACACATACATACAAACGGTATTTGTTCTTAGGATTGTTTGTTCAGCAACCTTATGACTCATGGGTAGAAACTGTACCGAATCTACTGGTGCAAGTGCCAAAGGTGCCATACCATTTGCCAGAAAGTATAAATGTAGCACTTTATGGGCATTCTACCAATGACTCACCAATCAAAAAACAGCCCACCTTGTTAACTTGGATGGGTCAAAATGACACTTTTTACAAGGCGTATTTCATGTATGCGGTGCCACTGAAATATACAAATAATTAAATAATCCTCTTTAATAAAATCCCGGTGTGCGTCCAGGTGTCCGTGTGTATGCGCGGGGCACGGTGCGATGCGTGATATTACTGTCACAGAAAGTTACAGGCGTTTTACGGAAATACAAACCAGTATTACTGCGAGAGGAAATTAAAAGGTACACAATACAGTGACGCATATTACAGCCACATATAAGCCAGTATTACTGTCAGTGGAGATTAAAAGGCATATTACCGACGCGCACGCCTGTATTACCGCCAGAGAAAATTAAAGGTAGCCTACCTGTATATTACAGACATACAAGACAGTATTACTGTCACAGAAAATTAAAGACACACAATACACAGCGGCAGCCCACAAAGAACAGTCAGCTCAGCAAGTAAACATCAACAAAAGAAAGGCTGAAAGAAAGAAAAATACGACCAACAAAAGAATGAGGTCAAAGTCCTTGCCATTTAATATAGACTGTTCCTACTGATGTTTATGCACTACTGTTCTAGCGCCCGCTATTGTAACAGGCTAAATGACTAGTAAAGAAATAAGCAACAAAAGCCATTTCATGAAACATTTGTTTACTCACATATCATTATAGTTTTCCTTACTTATTGTCACTTTACACAATATAATTATTTGCATATAATTTTGTCCAAAACATTCCTCCATATTTTCAGTTTAATATACTTGTTTTACATTTCAGCTATTTTTAAAAACTGTGACTCGTTTTTCTTTTCTTGCTTAACTAAAGCAGACTTCCACATAAAAACACATTAGGATTTTACAAGCCGTAACTTCTTTTTACTTCAGCTCAGATTTCTGCTGCTTTCTGAATCATCATGTCTGAAAGCCTTCCACGTTAGGATGAATGGCTGAATGGCCATTTTCAACACAGCAGTCGGGTGTGAAACCTCAACTCTTCACCAGTTCCCCAGACACTCAAGTTCTCCATAAGCTCTGGGGGGTTAGAAGTACCTGAAATTGTCATCAACATGTAATAATGAAGCTAACAAATTGCGTTTCTTGCTGCTTCCCCTGCAGGCCCTACTACAAGGAGCATACTTTCCACTACAAACGTGCCACAAAGTTGCTGACAGATGAGGAGAGAAATGTCTTCCTGTTTCAGCAGCCTTTGCCGGCAGCAATTGAGCTATTTACCAGTGAGCCCCCGAGGAATGTGATGGAGCTGAAGACACACAGCTGGCCATTACTGCACATCATCTAGAACGGCAAACTCAGCTGTGGCTCTCTTTTATGGAGACGGTCGTGTTCATTCAGAATCCTGAAGCTACAAAAAAACCCCACAACACTAAAGCTAACAATGCCTCTTTATTACACAGCAGCAATGTACTAAAGATCCTCAATAAAAAAGCAACACTGAAGTGCAAGAACATCAGAAGGTTCTGTCCAGTGGGTGGGAACAGACATAGGTCCGTCTTTCGAGAATCTGCTGGGCAATCTTTTTGATGCTTGCGTCATGGTTTTCAGGGGAGTCTAAAAACAAAACAAGAGAGCTCACAGCACTCGGGCCAAAAAGGTCATCACCAAGTACCACCCTACCACAATTACAAAACAAAAAAATCCTACTTTTCTCCAGTTGTACAAGACGATAATTGTTTTGGAAGTATGCTTGAGCGCAGAAGGTGTTTGCCAGAAGGACCTAAAACAGAAGAATAATGTCAAAACCAATGAGTTTTCTCAAAATGGCAGCACCATGCTCATTCAGACATTCTGTCTCTTTACTGTGCTCATGCCATCGCTTCTGTACAAAGCTATAGAAATAAAAAGTGCTGAATAGCCGACAGGTTATTAAAAGGAAACAGTCTGTGAAAATGTCCCAAGAGCCTGAAGTGCATCAGCTCACCTCATGGTCGTGATCTCTAAGGCCGATGGTAATGGAGCGGCTGGCACGAGACAAAACAGCAGTCATGGCGTAGATATGAATGAGCACGTCGGCTATTCTTTTCAAGACTAGCTGTTCATCGATGATGCTCTGTTCAACAAAGGGACAAGATGTGATGAGTAGCTGCAGTCCCACAGCCTCATACAACCTTTAACAAGCGGGGCTACTTTCATTCACCTTGCCAAATCGGTACAGTAGACCATCTACGGTTTTCCCAAAATAAAAGACATTCTCCTCAAGCTTCTTGGCACTGTCCTGAAAGCTCCAAAAAAATGAGCCAATTAATTGCATCATCTTTTACAGATTTGTAAGCCCTTACCCACCTCACAATTTATGGCCAAGAATAAAGAGATGTCTTAAGAGACACTAAACACGGTGATTAAAATGGTGGAATGCTGATTACCGTCAGACTTGGATGCACAACACCATCAGGCCCTGAGAGTCCCAGGTCAATCTTTTTGCTTAAGGAGTTCTGTAATTTCTCCCTAAAAATCTCCATAAAAACGCTCAAATTTCCTTTTTTCATTTCCCTGAGTTAAGGAAAGATAATGAGTAATTAATAATACTAATAATAATAAAATAATAAATATTATTATTAATAATAATAAATAATGAGTAGGACCAGTTGAGGGCCAACATAAGATGTCCACATCACAAACATCTATATGTCTCTTGTAGCGCTTACTTTATTTTCCCAGCAAGTATTTTGCCTGCATACTGTATCCCAGTCAAAGCAATGTACATTCGCAGGATCTCATTGGTACCCTGCAAGAAAAAGACAAATGACCAAAATAGTAAGAATATCAGCATATGAGCCACTACTAAGAATAAGAACATGCAATGGAGCAATTATTATTGTATTAACAACAGCACCTATGCTGTACATACCTCAAAAATCAGCAGGATTCTGGAGTCCCTGAGATAGCGCTCATAGGGGTAGTCCTTCATGTATCCCAGACCTCCAAGAATCTGCAAGGCCTCACTGACACACATCCAGGCACCTTCTGAGCTGAACACCTACAAAGAACAGTATTTGCATAAAATATTTCACCCCAGTAGGTGCCATTAAGTGGCAATGACAAACATCAGATAGAACATAAAAACAATTCTGTGGAGATCAGGCCATTCAACCCAAACAGCTTTGCTAATCCAAAAAGTATTCAATTAATTTCTCCCAAAGTTACTTCATGTTCTGAAGATCCCCAAAGTACTTCTTACTCACACTACTTGATAACTTATTCCAAGTGTCAATGGTTCCCTATGTGAAAATTGTTTTTTAATGTTTGTGTGAAATGCATCCATAGCAAGTTGTCAACAGCACCCCTGTGTTCTTACTAAATTCCCGTCATAGTTTTCAATCATGTCACCTCTTAATCTTTGTTTTCTTAAACAAAAAATATGCAGATCCTTCAATATCACTGGCCAACAAGCATTTTGGTACTGGGAGTCTTTCACCTTTACTTTGACAGGTTTCACTTGCGGACTCCAAATCTGAAAACCGTTTTCGTCCAGCAGCACGTCCCGTTTTTTAGTTATGATGTTCCAGGTCTTGGACAATAAGGTGGATAACCATTTTGATAAATGCTGGTAATTCCACTAGGGATGCCATGGAGATAAATGATTTCGCCACACATTACTAACAGCAGTGAGTTGTTTTCCTTGTCATTACTAATTTTATTTAAAAATTATAAATTTTTAATTAGTAGAAAAAATATTTGTTTCCGATTACCAGATCTTATATGACTCTAAAGCATATTGACACAACTCGAACACAACGGTGCAGTAGGTAGAGGTTTTACTGTTAAACAACATTTCAGGACATTTTGTTCATTAGATTCACCATTACTTTGAAAATTTTGTAAAGGCGATGGACAGAAACGGCGATGCTTTTCAGCATTTAAGAAAATAAATTTGGTCTTGAGAAAAGTGAAGCCAAAATTAAGGAAGGTGTTTTTGTTGTTCCTGAAATCCGTGAACTGATGCCTGACGAGGAGTTCAAAAGGAAACTGAAGCCCACTGAATCAGCAGCATGGGAAGCATTCATGCAGGTTGTCCAGAATTTTCTTGGCAGTCACAGAGCAGAGAACAATGCTGAGCTTGTGGAGAACCTGCTGAAAGCGTATCAGCTTACGGGAGCCAGAATGTCACTGAAGACGCATTTTTTACATTCTCATCTCGAATCTGGGCGGCACGGTGGCGCAGTGGGTAGCGCTGCTGCCTCGCGGTTGGGAGACCTGGGAACCTGGGTTCGCTTCCCGGGTCCTCCCCGTGTCTGCGTGGGTTTCCTCCCACAATCCAAAGACATGCAGGTTAGGTGGATTGGCGATTCTAAATTGGCCCTAGTGTGTGCTTGGTGTGTTTGTGTGTGTCCTGCGGTGGATTGGTTCCTGCCTTGTGCCCTGTGTTGGCTGGGATTGGCTCCAGCAGACCTCCGTGACCCTGTGTTCAGATTCATCGGGTTGGAAAAATGGATGGATCTCGAATCTGGGCAATGTCAGTGAGGAGTATAGGGAAAGATTTCATCAAGATATAAAGGTGATGGAAAACTGATATTGGGGGGAAAATTCACTCCGAGCATGATGGGTGACTACTGTTGGTTCTTGCAAAGAGAGACGGATGTGCAGTACAAGAGTGCCTCCAACATTTTTGGGCACACTGACCTCACTTTTATACCGAGGTAAATTGACATAAATATACTTTAACGTGTCTCTGGTATCGTCTTCTGGTTTGTTTTCAGAATAAACACATCAAAATAATTTTGGTGGGGCATAGTCCAAACTCCAGATAGCGTGTTGATATATTATATTGACATTCAAAAGTGTCAAAACGTCAATGATGTGAATTTCAAAAACCTGACGTGCTAACTTAATTATGTCATATATGAAATCAGTAAAAAAAAAAAAAACTTAAGAGCTGCTCTGAAGTTTCCAGTAGCAAACAAAAAATATTTTTTTGTAGACCAGTGACCAATATATTTGGTCATGGTTCATACCTTGCAGTCCTGAAATCAGCCTAGTTGCTCTTGTGTGGAACACCTCTAATGCTGCTATGTCTTTTATGAAGACAAAAACTGCCCTCAGTACTGCAGATGAGGCCTCACTAGTGACTCCTAACACTGGGCTTCATAACCTAACATCCTATGAGCTGTCTGAATTGCTTCTGAGCACTGTCTGGATGTAGAGTGCCATGTCTACTGTGACTCCCAGGTCCTTCTTATAAAGGTGTACTTTCAAGTTTTAAACATCTTATTGTGTATTCAAATCCTCTATGTTTACTTCCTATATGCAATACTTTATTTACTTTAAATCTGCCCAAATCCCTCTTCAATGATTCAGCTGATTCTATATTACCTGCCATTCTACCTAGACTCGTACCAACTGCAAGTTTAACCAGCTTGTTATTTATATTGTTATCAAAATAAATCATGCACTGTTGAAGAGCTGCTCTGATCCCTGATGGACACCACACAGCTCAGAAAAGGCTCCTCACACCACAGCCCTTTGCTTAAGCCAATTTTGTAATCATCTGCAGACTGCACCTTGAATTTGTCCACGTGCCACTTCTTAGATAACATACGCAGCAACTTTTGTCCCTTTAGATTATCAAAGAGTATCATAGTGGCCTGGTAGACTTAGAGAACAGAGTGATAAGCTTCTGCTACACAATGGCAAGAAAAAAGAAAAAAAAAAAATCATATACAATGACTTGAGTGTCCTTTGTACCTTTACCATGGCTGCCTCTACAGAACAGTCGGGCATCCCTGGGCGATCCATCATTCCAGCAGTGAGATAGGCCATGCTTTCCATGACAAATGCTTGTTGAGCCATTGTAGCAAATTTCTCCTGCAAAATGTATTTAAAACACAGGTCAGTGTAGAAAGTGATGTTGTTAACACAGGTAAAGAAATACGCCTAATAATCACCTGAATAAGTCCAAACTCCCCAAGTTTCTTGCCAAACTGCTTCCGTGTCCCAGCATACTCAGCTGTCATCTCTGTGGAGAGATAAAGGAGACCGCGAGCTTGTAACGCCATCATCTATCTGCTTGGCTAAATGGTGCACAGTGATTGGAATAACAGTGACACATCTGTGCTGCTTTTACCTATGAGCCTCTTAATCATGCCCGCAGAAGCGCTGCCCATGCTGAAACGACCACTATTCAAGATATTCATTGCGACCTTTCCCAAAATAAGAGAACAAAGATAGCAGCTACATAGCAGTTTGTGCTTCCAGGGTGTCAAATGGGTGCTTTCATTTGTCACTCACCTTGAATCCTCCTCCTACTTCTCCAATGACATTCTCCACAGGCACCCTGGTGTTTTCAAAGTGAACTTCAGAAGCTGGCACAAGTAGGAAGTACAATCAGAAGATGCTAGAACAATGCTGCACATAGAAGTCTTACATCACAGAACACATAACGACACAGTCACATGACTACACACATGGAATTTCCCATACAACCGCTCACATATAGTTATGGTCACGCTTGTCCTCACAGTTCAGTTCTTACTGTTGGAGCCTCTGATTCCCAGCTTATCTTCTGGTTTCCCACTTGTAACACCACCAAAGGCTCTCTCCACTATGAACGCTGTGATTTTATCCATTTTTTTCCCATCCGTGTCAACAACTTCAGTACGAGCAAACACAGTGAATATATCTGCAAAGCCTCCATTGGATATCCAGATCTTGAAAATAAAGAGAAACGTGCTAAGCAAATTCCAAGCTAACAGAAATGTGACTGTAGCAGTCTTTATCAGCTCTGTTCACACAAAATCAAGCAGATTGGGGAGGAGAATCTGAAAATCTCAGCTGCTTGGCTACCCACAATGTCCCCCTTGCTGCAGATGCTCTCTGCAGCTACTCACTAGTCACCTAAACCCTGGGAGTAACTTCATAAGAGTAAACCTCATAGGAGTAAAGGACATTGGGTGATAAAAATGGCAGCAGGCCCTAGGCTTCACCAGCCAGGTCAATTCACTATCCCCAGGAAGGAATACCTTGGATCCATTTAGCACAAAGTACTTCTTATCTTCACTGAGCGTTGCTCTGCTCTGGATGGATGCTGCATCACTGCCACTGCAGATATAAGGCATTCTGAGTTTTAAACTGATGTGTCCACTCTGCACAAGGCACCTCATTACCACGATCAACACTAGTCACATTTGGACCTTTTCTGCGGTACACTCTAGTTACATTGCACAAAAGTGGACTTCTCTAGCCAAACATACCTGCCAGGCTCTGTCAGACAGAAGGCAGCAATGTGCTCTCCAGAAGCCAGCTTTGGTAAGTACCGAGATTTTTGTTCATCATTACCTGCAATCAGGATCCCCTGCAGAAAGCATGAAAAACAACAAAGTAGAGTACGTTCTCACAACAGCAGCCATGCTCAAGGTGCCATCAGAGACACATACCTTCAATCCAATAGCCTGATGAGCTGCCAAAGTGACAGCAATTGAGCCATCCATGGATGTGATCTCTCCAAGGCGAGCATACATGGTGTTGGAGAGACCAAGTCCTCCTAAAGACATAACAAGCAAACTGAAGTAAGTAGGCATAGCAAGGCGAAGCCCAGTGGATATCAAGATATCATGAAGTGTAATGACAAAAATCCATGCTTCTCACTGACCATACTCCTCTGGAATCTGTATCCCAAACAGTCCTAACTCTTTTAGCCCAGACATTGTCTTGGGTGGGATTGTTGCTTCAAGGTCAATCTTCCTTGAGTCCACTGAAATTTTAGACACTTTGTTACCACCAATGCAAGACAGACATGATCACCTCCTGCAATTTTGCACATCTCACCATCCTCCATGAAGAATTTCTCCACTGGTGCCACCAGCTGACCAATCTCTTCCAACTCTTCATTACTAATCTCTGGATAGGGAAATGCCTCTGCCTGGCGGGAAATATCAAACAAAGGCCATCACTGATTTCATAAAAAGTTCATTTAGAATAAAAGAACAAAGAAACAAGTGTGGAGTCATTACAGGCAGAATTGATCACTAGGACTATTTCAAAGCCTTCCATATATGGGAAGAAGGAAAAAAAACAAAAATAAAAAAAACCCTGGGATTGGCCATGCTCCTTAGGGACAAGCTGTCAGAGATGGGAGTAGATTCATATCTGGTGGCATGGATCGTGGACTATCTTAAACACAGACCTCAGTATGTGCGTCTCGGAAACTGCAGGTGCGATATTGTGGTCAGCAACACAGGAGCGTCGCAGGGGACTGTACTTTCTCGGGTCCTGTTCAGCCTTTATACATCAGACTTGTCGGAGTTGTGCCACATGCAAAAGTTTGCTGACGACACTGCTATCGTAGGCTGCATCAGGAGTGGGCAGGAGGAGGAGTATAGGAACCTAATCAAGGACTTTGTTAAATGGTGTGACTCAAACCACCTTTGTTGAGGAGCTGGTGGTGGATTTTAGGAGGACCAGGCCCCTCACAGACCCCGTGATCATCAGAGGTGACTGTGTGTAGAGGGTGCAGACCTATAAATACCTGGGAGTGCAGCTGGATGATAAACTGGACTGGACTGCCAATACTGATGCTCTCTGTAAGAAAGGACAGAGCCGACTATACTTCATTAGAAGGCTGGCGTCCTTCAACATCTGCAATAAGATGCTGCAGATGTTCTATCAGACGGTTGTGGTGAGCACCCTCTTCTACGCAGTGGTGTGCTGGGGAGGCAGCATAAAGAAGAGGGACGCCTCATGCCTGGACAAACTAGTGAGGAAGGCAGGCTCTATTTAGGCATGGAGCTGGACAGTTTGACATCTGTGGCAGAGCGACGGGCACTCAGCAGGCTCCTGTGAATCATGGAGAATCCACTGCATCCATTAAACAGTGTCATCTCCAGACAGAGGCGCAGCTACTAGGGGTAGGCGGTATGACCAAAATTCTATATCACGGTATTTTTCTAAATAATCCCGGTTTCACGGTATTTGATGTTATTTTTTTCCCATGCATGAGTGGATGTTAAACACATTTTCCACTGCAATTACTGGCTAAGAATAACCTATTCCACTGTCAAGAGCATTGTACATTGTACAAAAAAACATTTTAATGTGCACACAAGTATTAATACAGGTTTGCATTGCCCCATAAAGTGATACTTTTTAAGGGGGTGGCACTAATGAAGAGAAGGAAATCACATTGCATGACAGATGCAGTCAAAATATAGAGCCTTTTTATTTAACAAATTTTGCAAAAACTTAAATTATAATTTTGACAACATATTTTCAACCATCCAAAGAGGTATTCAGACTTAGGAAAATATCCAGAGGTGCTTGTCAAAAGTTGTATTGCACTGAACATGTCTTCGAAAAGGAATAAATAAATATTTTTTGTAAACCAACTACACTTTCTGTTAATGTTAACAATCTCTGTCCACTGACACGTTAAAGTGACTTTTTAAACAACTTTACCATCATTAAACTGCATAATATTTAAACTAATAAATAATAACAATAAAATAAGTAATTGTATTATTACTGATAGTTGCACTATTATTTCAAGGCTTCAAAAGCCCAGGTGCATTACACAGTATTTACCAAATTAAAATAAAATAAAACAAGTGCAATCTTGGTGATGACATCTTTACCAACTGAACTATCATTTAGGCAAACTGCATTAATATGGACCTTGCTTCAAGCTAAGCTATATACATAAATAATACAACTGCAACTTGCATTTATAATTATATTTGTGGTACAGCCCTACGGAATCGTATTAGGGCCACAGTGAAGAAAAAAAAAATACAGACACAGGGAAGAAAAAAAAAAAAACTATACGTCGAGAATAAAGTCGACATTTCCACTCTATTCTCATAGTTTACTTTATAATTAAAGTAGAGTGTCGTAACTAAACTTCATCCTAAAATCATTGTTTAATTTACTAGATTTTCTCAAACCCCATCATAAATTAATTTAGCACATTAAATGCTTTGTGTTGTGTTCCCCGACCCAGTTGTTAATCACTACGCTCCTTAAACTGACTTCCTCCGCACTAATAGACAGCGATCACCATACAGAATCCATTCACTGTATGATATTCCTGCTCTCTGAAAATTTAGAATTTATATCAAGTATTTATCTTGGCATTCTAAATGTTCAGAGAGCATGAATATCATGTGAATGGATTCTGTGCGGCGATCGCTGCCGGTGCCTCCTCTTAGTGCAGAGGAAGTCAGTTTAAGAAGCTCGGGGAACACTTAACACAAAGCATTTAATGTGCTATATAACTTATGACGGGGTTTGAGAAAATAAAGTCAACATGTCGTCACAATATTACACAGTACCCAGGTACATTACACTGTATTGAAAACAAATAAAACAAGTACAACTTGGCTTGCAGTATTATCCAGTAGTATAGAAACAGAATTTACACATCTGACCTTTTAAAACTAAAGTATCTCCAGGCGACAGACGTGACTCCTTTTTTTCGGCTCTCTGTCCATTCTATCGCGCGGCATACCTATGCTACCGCCCACTATTTGGTGGTGTAGCAGTGAAAAAGAGCCCATGTGCAACAAATCTGTGTTTAGCGGTGTAGCAGTGAAAAAGGTCCCCACTTGAACAGTTTCCCGCTGCGCCACGTTCCGAACGTCGTTTAGGCCAGGGATGTGCAAAGTCATTCCTGGAGGGCCGCAGTGGCTGCAGGCTTTTGTTCCAACCCAATTGCTTAATAAGAAGCACTAATTGCTCTAGAAACACTTCTGCTTCATTTTAGTTATCTCCCTCGTTAAGATTTGAACCCTTATTGCTTATTTAAGTCTTAAACAGCTGCATTCTTGGTTTTTAATTGCTCCTTATTAGCAATAAGATGCAAATGACAAAAGAAACCAGCAGTTATCCATTTTGCTTGTTACCCTTTACGCCTGTGTGTATTTATCATGCACTATTTGGTTTAATTAAATACTTGGAAGGAAAGAGAAGACAAAAAAGTCAAGGATTGAGAATTACCCATCCGTTTTACACTTCAAAATATTTGGATATCTTTAGAATGGAAAAAAAAATCTAGGATTTGAGAATGACTTGACATAGCAGAGTTAAAGCACTAAAAAGCCATGAAATGTAATTATTGGCAAGGATTGTTTTCTAATTAAACAACTGGGTTGGAATAAAAACCCGCGGCCACTGCGGCCCTCCAGGAATGGCTTTGCACACCCCTGGTTTAGGCAATTTAAACCGGTGTTGCGGTATAAGAAAAATCCATATCATAAAAAAAATAAAAAACGGTTTGTGGTATGAACCGGTATACCGCCCAGCACTAGCAGCTACAGCGACAGACTGCTGTCAATGTCCTGCTCCACTGACAGACTGAGGAGATCGTTCGTCCCCCACACTATGAGACTATTCAATTCGGGGTAAACATGAACATTATACAAAGTTACTGTCTATTATACCTGCATTTTTATCACTCTTTAATATTGTTTTTTTGTATCAGTATGCTGCTGCTGGAGTATGTGAATTTCCCCTTGGGATTAATAAAGTATCTATCTATGATGGCCAGAGGCTTTGGGTCATTTTTCACTATTTCTTATTCTCCTAAAATGTACTAATCAAGCCAAAGATCTCTATGTAGCCAGCTCAACAACCTCAACAACCTGTTACATGGTTAACCTCTAGAATGGCAGCCATCTCCCTTATGACATCATCATCAAAACAGAGACTGTGCCTGCCTGCTGCACCTCATCACTTCTCTTGTGTTTATTTCTCAATGCCCAGCTCAAGGTGTGCTGGGTAGTATTATGATAACAATAATTATCAAATATTTTAAGCTCCTTGATAACAATTGTGTGGTGGGCAATTTTTGTAGCTAGAAGGCTGCATAGGACAGATTTGTTTTGTTTAAACTAACTTTCATGAGCAAGAAAAAGCTTTTAAAACACTTAAGTCTCATTTGCAGCACTAAAATTGCATCTCACTCCGTGAAGTACTAAAGTGGGTGGCACAAGACTCACAGTATTTCAGCCGGGGCACATGCATCTACTGGTTAATCAAGTACAATCCATAAAATGCTAGATCTGTGAGAAAGCAGGTCTCTGCTTCAACCCACATGTGGCTAGAGCAACATCTGGCCATGGGAAATTCTAATGAATCACAAAATACAAGGTACTGTCTATGGTCAAACTGACCAAGTGGCTAGCAAGATGGAAGAAATGCCATAGTGGATCCAATAATTAACAAGCAGGCTAACTCACAGTCTGGCTTTTTGGCATAATGAGCCAGATGGAAAAAAGCAATAGATATTGTGTTTCCTCGAAAATAAGACAGGGTCTTATATTCATTTTTGCTCCAAAAGATGCACTAGGGCTTATTTTCAGGGCATATCTTATATTTATTCATTTACAACAATATACATTTATCCAAATACAGTCATGTCATCTTCTTCTGGAATATCGTCATAACTCTCCACATTCAAACCCTGAATTTCAGCCTGAATTTGTTGCTACTCCAGGGTCGAGGTGTGTGCTTCGATGTTTGATGAATGGTTCAATGTGGTGAAGCAAAATGCAGACATAAAAATGCATTTGTGGTGTTTTGATACTCAAGCGTTGCATATTCCCCAAAGTAATGACACGATACATTTTACAAGTCTCACATACCATCTTCTGTGCTAACTTTTTTTTTTTTTTTAGCACCGTTACAATACCATCAGAATGTACGGCGGCGTATTTGAGCTACCGAGAAAAAAAATAAATAAGGACATAATAAAAATGTCTTTTTTGTGATTAATGTGGAAATTTAGGCTTTAACCTTGTAGTTTACTTTATCATTAAAGCAGACTGTCGTAAACGTCATCTTAAAACCGACCCAGTTGTTAAATCGCTATGCGCTTCTGGGGCTCCTTCCTGACCTGACAGCAGCGGATTTGATGAAGCTACAATGACACCAGTGTATGTGGTGTGTGCCTGTGTTCACCATGCGATGAGCTGATGCCCCATCCAGAGATTTTGTTTCTGTCTTGCGCCAATGCTGCAGGAATAGGCACATCTCTGAATTGATGGATGTAATCATTAAACATCCTTGTCAGAGATATCGTGGCAAGGTGTCCTCGGAATTTAATGGATGTTTTGGGCACATGCGTCACATGGCGTGAAGTATAAACCTGGCCTTGGGCGCCTTACTTTTCAGCCGACGATCTTGACTAACACGGTACGAGAGAGAACAAATAAAACATGCAAGCTTATGACTTTCACATCACTTTTGTATTACATTTTTTTTTTCCCCCCATTTGTGTATTCTTTTTCATCTATTTGCTTAAAAAATGATAATCCTTGGTGGATCACTCCGATATGTCTGCATTCTTTTGCACTGTATTTTTGTAGAAATCACCTCTCAATTGTAGAGAGCATAAAGCACTATTTAGTGTATACTGCAATAAGTATCACTATCATTTAATTTTTTTTGCCCCCATGTTTGAACTATTTTGGCTAAATCATCTGACTGAGTGGAACTTCGAAAAATATTTTACCAGAGTAACTCTTGTGGGCATACAATGGCCATGCATCACTGCCTGCAGCTCCCACTCAGACTGGCAACATTGTATCCTGGTCCTAGTGAGCTGAATGACTTTCGGCCTGTTGCTCTGACATCACATGTGATGAAGACCATGGAGAGGCTGCTGCTTCACCACCTTAGGCCACAGGTTCAACACGCCCTTGACCCTCTGCAGTTTGCATATCAGGAGAAGGTGAGAGCAGAGGATGCCATCATTTATATGCTACACCGATCCCTCTCTCACTTGGACAGAGGCAGTGGTGCTGTAAGAATTATGTTTCTAGACTTCTCTAGTGCCTTCAACACAATCCAACCTCTGCTCCTTAGGGACAAGCTGACAGAGATGGGAGTAGATTCATACCTAGTGGCATGGATCGTGGACTATCTTAAAGACAGACCTCAGTATGTGCGTCTTGGGAACTGCACGTCTGACATTGTGGTCAGCAACACAGGAGTACCACAGGGGACTGTACTTTCTCCGGTCCTGTTCAGCCTGTATACATCGGGCTTCCAATACAACTTGGAGTCCTGCCATGTACAAAAGTTCGCTGATGACACTGCTATCGTGGGCTGCATCAGGAATGGGCTGGAGGAGGAGTATAGGAACCTAATCAAGGACTTTGTTAAATGGTGCGACTCAAACCACCTACAACTGAACACCAGCAAAACCAAGGAGCTGGTGGTGGATTTTAGGAGGACCAGGCCCCTCATAGACCCAGTGATCATCAAAGGTGACTGTGTGCAGATGGTGCAGACCTATAAATATCTGGGAGTGCAGTTGGATGATAAATTAGACTGGACTGCCAATACTGATGTGTTGTGCAAGAAAGGACAGAGCCGATTATACTACCTTAGAAGGCTGGCGTCCTTCAACATCTGCAATAAGATGCTGCAGATGTTCTATCAGACAGTTGTGGGGAGCGCCCTCTTCTACGCAGTGGTGTGCTGGGGAGGCAGCATTAAGAGGAAAGACGCCTCACGCCTGGACAAACTGGTGAGGAAGGCAGGCTCTATTGTTGGCAGGGAGCTGGACAGTTTAACATCTGTGGCAGAGCGAAGGGCGCTCAGCAGGCTCCTATCAATTATGGAGAATCCACTGCATCCACTAAATATTATCATCTCCAGACAGAAGAGCAGCTTTAGCGACAGACTGCTGTCACTGTCCTGCTCCACAGACAGATTGAGGAGATCGTTCCTCCCCCAAACTATGCGACTCTTTAATTCCACCCGGGGGTGTAAACGTTAACATTTAACATTATACATAGTTATTGTCTGTTTTTCACCTGTATTATTATCATTCTTTAATTTAATATTATTTATTGTATCAGTATGCTGCTGCTGAAGAATGTGAATTTCCCATTGGGATTAATAAAGTATCTATCTATCTATCTAAGATCCCAGCACCAGAAACACTCCACAGACTAGGACTTCCATCCAAAAACTTGTAAAGGAAAAACAACCCTGTTGTATATTATATGAGGATAATATGCTCTGAAACTTTCATTATTTATTCTGTTATTGACATTTTAGTTTGCTAAGACAAAGATCTTGTCTTGAAGTTTAATACATGTCATGTAAAATATTTTGATTCATGGTTATTATACAGTGGATTCAGACCCTATCACTTTCTGAACAATTTATTGTGATGTAGATTTATTTTTAAATTGATACTTTTGTTGTTTTTTGCTCATCAATTTTCACAATACTCCAAAAATATGTTTTAGAAAGGTTTGCAAATGAATTAGTATAAAAAACTGAAATTTCTCATTTACTGTATTCAGACTCTTTGTTGTAGCACTTCAAAAATTCTGGTTAGGTACATCCCGTTTGCTTTAGTAATCCTTGAGATGGGTCTACGACGTGACTGGAGTCCACCTGTGGAAAACTGAATTGACTGGACATTGTGTAGAAAGACACACACTGGTGTACAGAGAGTCCACAACTCACACTGCATGTCAGGACAAAAAAAAAAGCCACAAAGTCCAAGGAACTCTCTGTAGACATCTGTGTTAAAATTGTAGTAAGGCTTATATCAAGTAAGGTGAAAAACACAATTGCCCCTCGGGGATTAACGAAGTATATCAAATCAAAATCAGGGCAAAGGTATCAAACCAATTCTAAATCTTTAAACGTTCCCACAAGCACAGCAGCCTCAATAATTGTGACATGTAAGATTTTTAGAACTGCTAAACCTTTTCCTAGAGTTGGCTGTCCAGCCAAACTGAGTAACCAGGCAAGAAGGGCTTTGGTAAAGGAGATCACCAAGAACCCAATGGTCACTCTTCAGAAATCCTCTGCCGAGATAGGAGAATCTGTCAGAAGGACAACCATATCAGCAGCACTCCATAAATCAGGTGTTTATGACAGACGGGCTGGACAGAAGCCGCTCGAGTAAAATGCTCAAAGAGCACAAAGAAAAAAGAGATTGTCTTGTCTGAACAGACAACAGTATAACTCTTTGGGCAGAACTCTAAGGAAGGATGAAGTGAGGTCCATGAGGAAAACCTGCTCCAGAGAGCACACAACCTCACACTGGAGTGGCAGATCACCTCTCAGCACAAATATGACCCAAAGCAAACAGCCACACCAATACTGGAGGGGCTTCTGGACAAATCTCTGACCGTCCTTGAGTGGTTCAGCCAGGGCTCAGACTTAAACCTCATGGAACATCTGTGGAGAGACCTGTCAAAGAGGACTCTAAGCTGACATTGCTGCAATACAGGCTTCTACAAAGTGCTGAATTAAGGTGTGAAACACTTAAATGAATTAGTGAGTTCAGTTGTTCAATAAATTTGCAAGCCTTTAAGAAAACATACTTTCTTTAAATAGAAAAAACATTCTGTACATCTATACAATTACAGATTTGTTTGTTTCAGATTTACTTTGAGAGAGGTCACTTCAGCTTGTATATTTTGTATTTCCTCCCTCTTTTACGCATCTGACAGCAAAACGGAACAAGATAGTCAAATGCAAGGCACTGGTACACCAGCTCAAGTCTCCTCAGTGTAAAGGATATCATGACATGAACTTGGGAATCTTTCAGTAAACCTTTGTCAGTCAACAGCATTCACTGATACAGGTTTAGACTTTCCTATGTAAAGCAGAAGACACACATCGACACTGTCCAGAAGTGCTGCCGACTTCTCTGGCTCAGTCTCACTGGAGACTGAAAGCAACACAGTGGAATTGTGTTTTGTGGTCCAGCCGTCATGTTCTCCAGACCAAAGAGGAAAAGGATCATCCAAGCTGTGATCAGTGTCAGGTCTAAAAGCAGGTGTCTATCATAGTATGGGTGCCTATGGCTTGAGTAACTTGCACATTTGTGCTGGCATTATTAACGCACAAATATATGTACACATTTTGGAGTAACATGATCCACTTTCCAGCAGGACAACACCCAACTACATTTTGTCTGGATTACAAGTGCATGGCTGAGTAAGCAGAGAGTGCAGGTACTAGTCTGGTGTGCCTGTGGTCCTGACCGGTCTCCGGTTGAGAATGTGTGGCTCATTATGAAGTGGCCTGGCTCAGTTTTGGTTCATATTTACTGAACAATTTAAGTAAAAACAGGATCTAATAAGATTTACTGAACTAAAAAGACATACACACAACAAACCACCTAGTTTTCCTATGTATTTGATGTCCTCATAAGACACAGTATATTTTCCTTATAACTTAAAGAAGTAATATTTATCTATGAAAGTGTAGGGGGGAGGTTACACTATGAAAAAGAATGACTAGGAGCAGTCTTATATATGACGGTCTTAAGTGTTATTACACTACATACAGTATCACTTGTGTTACTGTCCCGTCTGACCACTGATAACATGCTAATTATCAGAGAACATAACTGAAAATCACATGCTTCATTAAACAAACAGGAATTGCTCAGAAATCAATCAATTACAGCAGTGCATTAAACAATTTACCACCCCTAGATTGTGCTTCATTAGGTTTACTAACTCGAACTCTGACCTAAATCTTTTTTTTTCGATTACGCCTTTGGTTGCCATGTAAACGGCTCTGAAGTGCGGGTGGTCCAACAGTGCCCCCTGTCGACAGAACCACCTTATTCTCTTAACATGTCTTCCATTTTCGTGACTTAAAGTGTACGGTTTGTGGTGATCCCTACAAATACCTTTAGCAATAAAAAGTGGAAGAAACGAACGGACGCCACTACGTTACTTTTACCCCTAAAGCCCGAGTGTATCCTTTAACTTAACCTTGTAGTTCTACACAATGAAATCCACTGTTCAGACCTGTCACTGCCCTTCTCACTAATCATTTACAATTGTACACCCAGACCACATGCAACCGAGAGACAGGAAGCCCACCTTATTTATTTTGCCCAAGAAGATATCCTTCGCGAAGGCCAAACTTGGGGACTGCGTTCGGAAGCCACGGAGGCTCTGCAGCCCTAGCACTTGAACTGTCAGCGCTCTTGCTCTAAAGTGCATCCGTGCACACGCCCGAGTAACACCGCTAATGACCATCGCCATCATAGAACGCACCGTAACACTTCTTAACTCACACGGTGTTGACCGCGTACTCTTCTGGTCGCATTTCGATGACGTAACATACAGCAGAACGTGGATTGGTCAGATTTTGGAGTATGCTTCCTCGTCTCAGTGACAAACGCATTACTGTATTAGTTCGGCGCGGATAGATGTGGACTTTAGATTGTTACAAAGCTCTAGACACGTGTCCCAGTTTGGCTTTGGGGAAAACTGTATAAAATATGTTAGCAATCTGTTTATAAAGGAATTAACACAGTGAGGCCTGGTCTTGTGGTACCTCCGCAAGATTGAGCATTAAAAGAGGAATTTCACAAGGCAGCCCAATCTGTCCCTTTTTTTGATGTGATTGATTTTGATTTGATGTATTTAATTAATCCTTGAGGGTGTGGTAATTAATTTGTCTTGTTATGATATTTTAATAGTTGTGAAGTTTGATTTTTATAAAGTTATTAAGCACATTTAGCAAGGTTTACTATGTAATGCAAAAGCGTTGCCAAGTAACCTAGGACAGCTGGGACAGGATGCAAGCCGACTACATGAGGCTGTCAAGAGGAAACTGTGTGTTTATTTATTGTATGAGAAAGGCAGCCGCCTTCAGCTTCTCTGCTAATAAAGAAAGGAGCTGAAAATGGCAAAGCAAACACGAAAGGCTGAACATTAGTGATCTACAGTGCGTGTTCTCACTGATCTTGATTACTTTTAATTCAGTATGGTTCATATTGGTAGCAACTGGAAGCAGCCAATGATTGTAAGAAGCTTTGTATGATATAAGTAATCTAATTTTGTAACTTTTACCTCAACTAGCAGAAAAGCATCTTGTTATAGAATGCTGGGTTCGTGTAGTCACAGCATCCAGTGATAGGAGTGCTCCCTCTTCTATAAATGGTTTATGATTTAAACTTCCTCCAGCCTGTTTTCTTTTAGAGGTTTGGGTCACCCAGGGGGTGATGGCCATTACAACCACAAGGGAAATTTGTCTTTTCACATGCCCTTTTCTGCAGAACCATTAATGTCCATATCTGTCACTGTTCATTCATTGAAGGAATTATTAACTTGATAATATGTTAATTGTAAGTCACTTAGCTGATGACCCCTGATTGTTACATAAAATGAACATCCATCCATCCATTATGCAACCCACTGTATCCTAACTACAGGGTCATGGAGGTCTGCTGGAACCAATCCCAGCCAACACAGGGCGCAAGGCAGGAAACAAACCCCAGGCAGGGCACCAGCCCACCGCAACATAAAATGAACATGAGGTGCCAAATGCTATTGGTTGTTTTTCTTTTCTGTCTCATCTAGCTTGAAATTATCAACTGTGAAATTTAAACTATCTTCAAGATAAATAATACTGATTTTTGTGGAATAACTCAGTCTATACCTTGGCATTGAAGTTTGCAGATCCACAGATGATAGGTTGTCTGTTATCTTGTCAAATTAAATATTTCTCTATTATAATAAAAAAATCTTGGGAATCGAGACTTTTTAGAGACGAGACGTGATCTTTTGAAGAGAGACACTTTCATGTCCCACGAGACGAGACTTTGTGCCAAGAGATTTAATTACACCTGGGGCCGAAAATAAAAGACAAAGAGTAGATGACAAAGTAGAATGTCGTAAAAAATTCAAAAACGTTTGGCGCGATACACATGCAAAGCAGATTAGAGTTAATGGAATTACGAAAATTTGAAAGTCTCAAAAAATGACAGATTGAGAAGATCGTTTCTCCCTCAAACTATGCGACTCTTTAATTCCACCCAGAGGGGTAAACGTTAACATTCAACATTATACATAGTTATTGTCTGTTTTTCTGTTTTTCACCTGCATTGTTATCATTCTTTAATTTAATATTATTTATTGTATCAGTATGCTGCTGCTGAAGAATGTGAATTTCCCATTGGGATTAATAAAGTATCTATCTATCTATCTATCTATCTATCTATCTATCTATCTATCTATCTATCTATCTATCTATCTATCTATCTATCTATCTAAAGATCACATTAGTGCAAACAAACAGAAATTATTACTCGGTGAAGTAATGGAACAGCGAAAAGAGATTGAATATATTGTTTGGGTTTAAACTTTAAGTTGGAGACTTGTAGATCGTCTACTTCGTGTTGCCATCAGGGAAAAGTAGTGTTTCTTCCCAATGAAGAGGCGTATCCGTGAGAATTAAAAGATTGGTTGTTTGGTGAAAGTGAAATCCCGCGAGAGAAAATTTCAAGCCCCGCAAGACAAGACTTTATGCAAAGAGATTTAGAAAAGTCCTGCCTACATCTAAAACATTTACAACCACACACACGGTTCAAACATTTCTCATTTGTGTGAATGCTATTGTCAGACACAGTTTGTGTAGAGAGAAAGAAACGATATTCACTCACAGGCAGTTATACGTTCTGTTGTCACGATGTAATTCTAAACACAGAATCAAAATTCAATGCGATACATTGACGAAAAGGTAAACGCGAAAAGAGATTGAATATAAATGGACATAGGTGATATGACAGAAGTATTTAGAATGTAGTATGTGAATTTCCCCTTGGGATTTGTGAATTTCCCCTTGGGATTAATAAAGTATCTATCTATCTATCTATCTATCTATCTATCTATCTATCTATCTATCTATCTATCTATCTATCTATCTATCTATCTTTAAACTTTAAGTCAGAGACTTGTAGATCATCTAATTCTTGTTGCCATCAGTGCCAAGTAGTGTTTCTTCCCAATGAAGAGGCCTTTCCACGAGAATTAAAAGTTTTGTTGTTTGCGAGTGGCAGAGACGCAAAGTTGCTGGCGTATAGAGCAGGCAGGGGGGTTGGCGAGCAAAGCGAGCAGGGGGTAAAGCCCCATAGTAAAAAAAAAAAAAAAAAAATCATATATATATTTTTTTTAAATTTTGGCTGCAACGAGACTTTGTATTTTGGCTGAATTTAACTTGTGAGGCAGAGGTCTTCTCAAGGCTTTTTTAGTTGACTCAATCTCTGCTTGTTATTCCCAAAACTTGCAAATTATTCGATTCAACCATATTCAGATCTATTTGGGAAGATAAGACTGAACATGTAAAGGAGTACCATGGGGATTAAATATTCTTAATTTCCACACTGTAAATTCCATTTTTTAAATTAACTGGATCAAGAAATATGTACATCTGTAATTACAGTGCCCCCGGTTTGGGATTTCAAAATTAATGTTGAAAAAGTTTGGTAGCCTAGACGTCTAATTATCTTGTGAGTTTAAGAGCAGCAAATTACCTATCCAGTTGTTTAATTTCCATACAGAAGGCCGTGACTATGGGAAAATTGCTTATAAACACAACTTCTCACCTCAGTTAGGTCAAATTTGTAATACTCTGTATATTTTACCTGGGAATAAATCTATTTTCGTACAAGAATGGTATGATAAAGGAATATGCTTTGTGTCTGATATCTTTCATAAGGATTGTGTTTTTTACTTTAACCAAGAATACAGAGACCAGTATAATATTGCAGGTAAGCTTAAAGACTTATTTAAAGTTATTTATACAATTCTCAATATTACTTATAAAATAACATAGCTTATATTCTCAGACTGAGAAAAATGTTCCAGCTCTTTCATTTTTAGACCGCAAGTGTAACAAGTTTCACTCAGGAATGCCATTCTTAGTTCGGATAACTCAATCTCTGATACCCCATTAGACTGAAGTCCACAATTGGGCACATAAATTGGAAAATGGCTTGGTCTGTGCTATGTACATTTTTTCTACTAAATAAGAGTAAAGTAGTCCGCTTAAAAAGGATAAATACTTTTTACCCAACTAATCAACTAATTAATATATATACAGTAATATTAATATATCCCCAAAGTGTACTTTCTGAACAGAAGAAGATGACTGGCTCATAACTTTTTTGACTTGATCAAGCTGGCTATATTCCACACAAAATGTCTGACATGATTCCTGCACATTTTCTGACCAAGAACCATCTCTAATGACAACTAAAGGCAATGTGGTGAAGTAGTTAAGGCTTTGGAGCCAGAACCTCAAATCCTGAGGATGTGGGTTCAAATCCTGTTACTGACACTGTTTGACTATGACCGAGTCACTTCACCTACCTCTGCATCAATTGGAAAAAAAAAAAAGTAACCAGTTGTATCTGAAATGTTGCCAGTTGCCTTAGATACCGGTGTCAGCCAAATTCGTATTAATAATAATAATAATAATAATAATAACAGAGGATCTGCTTGAACAGTTCAGTCTGAAGAATATGGTCTTGCCATTGTGATGAAAGACTGGCCATGCCATCAGAAGCGGAAAATGTTCTCTCATTAAAACTGTCCTGTATTGACCTCTTGAAGGGAAACGTAAAAGGGGCGGGCCCAGGAGCTCATAGCGACGATCGGTGTAGGCGGAGCTAAAATCTATTAGCCACAGCTATCTAGAAAATGGGCCAAGACAGAAGGCCTTGTTGCTGCCCTTATACAGTATGCCAGGACAAGGCATAATGGTCAGTGAGTAAGTACACCTTTTTATTTCTGCTCCTATTCTAAAAATTTTGGAATTACATATTTTTATTACTTTCTAGGATGACTAAAAAATCTATCCCAGTTTGTTTCAATGTAGTTCTTTTTTTGTTTGTAAATCTGAAGATAAAGTGATAGAAAATATAATAAATGTGCTTTCCTTGCTTGGTAAACAAACATAATAAACATACATACATCTAAAGGTCTGAATGTAAGACTTTCTATTTCTTTTTTCTGTGTGGACATTAAAAATTTGAAATTGCATTAAGAAAAACTAGTAAAAAGACAAAGCTAATAAAAATACGAAAGATTCATAGTTCTCCTCATGACAGTTTGTATAGCCGACCAAATGTATTTATTTGATTTTTAGTGAAAATAAACACAGTGCTAGTTTGTTGAAACAACTGCATGAGAACTTATGAAATTTGACAAACAAGATTAGGCCATTCAGTCCATCAGGCTCATTTGTTTAGGTAATGGCTTAGCGGTCCCAGTATCTCATCCAGACACTTCTTAAAGGTTGTTAAGGTTTCTGCTTCAACTCCACATCTTGGTAGTTTGTTCCAAATTCCCCTAAATCTTTGCGTAAAGAAGTGCTTCCTGGCTTCAGTCCTAAATACATCCATCCATCCATTTTCCAACCCGCTGAATCCGAACACAGGGTCACGGGGGTCTGCTGGAGCCAATCCCAGCCAACACAGGGCACAAGGCAGGAACCAATCCCAGGCAGGGTGCCAACCCAGGTCCTAAATACATTTCCCCTTAATTTTTACTGATGCCTACAAGTATGTGATTCATCCTGAAGCTGAAAGAATTCTGCCAGATGTACTTTATCATTGTCTTTGAGAACTTTTGAAGACCTGGATAAGGTCTCCACGTAGTCTCCTCTGCTCGAGACTAAGCAGGTTTAATTCTCTGAAACTGTCAGAGTGGGACATGTCCTTAAGTCCTGGGATGCACCTGCCTGCTCTCCTCTGCATGGCTTCCAGTGCTGCTATTTTCTTTCTTGTAGGTCGGTGACCAGAACTGTACCCAGTACTTCAGATGAGGTCTCACTAGTGCTTTAAATGGTTTAAACATAATATCTCTGGGTTTATGATATAACCAAACATTTTATTTGCCTGTTTAATTGCTCCTACACATTGCTTAGATAATAAAAATGTTATGTCAACATAAACCCTCAAATCCTCAGAGGCTGTTTCTTGTAAGCCATTGTCTCCCATCTTGTATTTATAATTGATGTTCTTCTTGCCCACTTTTCACTTTTCTGTGTTAAACTGCATGTTCCAAGTGTTTGCCCAGTTCTTAAGCTTGCCTAAGTTTTTATAATTATTTTGCTGCCTTATCTGTGTCTACTATTCCTCAGTTGTTTATGCTATCTGTGAATTTCAGAAGTTTATTGACTATATCGCAATCAATGTTGTTAATATAAATTAGAAAAAGTAACAGTCCAAGAGCATCTGAGGGACTCTACTGATGACGTCACTTCACATGGAGTATTCTCCTCTGACCTGTACTCTTTGTCTCCTGCTGGTTAACCAACTTGAGATCCAGTTTTGTGGGTTACCTCTGATGCCTGCAGCTTCTAGTTTCACAATTAATCTTTGTCGTGGGGCTAAGCCAATCTTTTTGAAAATCTAAGTAAATATCATCATGAACTCTTTCTTTGTCAGCTATTCTAGCTGCCTGTTAGACTGGCTTAGCAGGATCTTCCACTCATAAACCCATACTGGTTGTTATTTAGTAAAGTATTTTCATATAGGTGATTTTCTAATGTATTTCTTATTATAGTTTCTTTAATTTTTCAGAGTACAGAAATAAAACATATTGGTCTGTAATTACCAGGATTACTTTTGACTCCCTTCTTGAAGGTTGGAGTCACATGTTCAGCTTTCTAGTACTCCAGCTCTTCTCATTTCTCAAGCAACTACTTACAGTAAATCTGCCATAGAAGGGTTTACAGAGGACATCTTTTATTTTTTCAGCACAATTGGTAAAATCCCATAAGGTCCAAGTGTTTTAATAGTCTTCAGCATATTGAGGGCTTGAAGCTAATCTGACTCTTCTACTTTAAAATCTAGGAACTCTGTGTTTGTTTTTACTTTTTCGTGAGGAATTCAATTTGTTTCTTTCTTTACAAATACTTGGGTCAATTATTTTTTCATTTCATCTGATATTTCCTTCTCATTTTCAATGATTTCTCTTTTTGTGTCTCTGAGGTTTCATAATTCTCTTTTATCATCTTTTTACTGGACTCATAAATTACTTGCTGTTTGCTTTGGCTTCTTTTTTTGTTTCTCTTTTGACCTTGTGATTGATTTTTTGATCTCTTACTGTAGTGTCTGAGTTGGCTGTTTTTAATTTTTTTTTTTTGTACAGTGATATTTTCATTTTTACTTTTAAAATAATGCCCTTGTTTATCCATTTCATCCTATTTTTTTAGTTGTTTTATTGTGTTGGTTTTAGGAATTAACTTATTTTGAGCCTGGATCAGAAGGTCTCTGAAGTGACACCAGCTATCATTTACAGTGGTGTGAAAAACTATTTGCCCCCTTCCTGATTTCTTATTCTTTTGCATGTTTGTCACACAAAATGTTTCTGATCATCAAACACATTTAACCATTAGTCAAATATAACACAAGTAAACACAAAATGCAGTTTATAAATGGTGGTTTTTATTATTTAGGGAGAAAAAAAAATCCAAACCTACATGGCCCTGTGTGAAAAAGTAATTGCCCCCTGAACCTAATAACTGGTTGGGCCACCCTTAGCAGCAATAACTGCAATCAAGCGTTTGCGATAACTTGCAATGAGTCTTTTACAGCGCTCTGGAGGAATTTTGGCCCACTCATCTTTACAAAATTGTTGTAATTCAGCTTTATTTGAGGGTTTTCTAGCATGAACCGCCTTTTTAAGGTCATGCTATAGCATCTCAATTGGATTCAGGTCAGGACTTTGACTAGGCCACTCCAAAGTCTTCATTTTGTTTTTCTTCAGCCATTCAGAGGTGGATTTGCTGGTGTGTTTTGGGTCATTGTCCTGTTGCAGCACCCAAGATCGCTTCAGCTTGAGTTGACAAACAGATGGCCGGACATTCTCCTTCAGGATTTTTTGGTAGACAGTAGAATTCATGGTTCCATCTATCACAGCAAGCCTTCCAGGTCCTGAAGCAGCAAAACAACCCCAGACCATCACACTACCACCACCATATTTTACTGTTGGTATGATGTTCTTTTTCTGAAATGCTGTGTTCCTTTTACGCCAGATGTAACGGGACATTTGCCTTCCAAAAAGTTCAACTTTTGTCTCATCAGTCCACAAGGTATTTTCCCAAAAGACTTGGCAATCATTGAGATGTTTCTTAGCAAAATTGAGACGAGCCCTAATGTTCTTTTTGCTTAACAGTGGTTTGCGTCTTGGAAATCTGCCATGCAGGCCGTTTTTTGCCCAGTCTCTTTCTTATGGTGGAGTCGTGAACACTGACCTTAATTGAGGCAAGTGAGGCCTGCAGTTCTTTAGACGTTGTCCTGGGGTCTTTTGTGACCTCTCAGATGAGTCGTCTCTGCGCTCTTGGGGTAATTTTGGTCGGCCGGCCACTCCTGGGAAGGTTCACCACTGTTCCATGTTTTTGCCATTTGTGGATAATGGCTCTCACTGTGGTTCGCTGGAGTCCCAAAGCTTTAGAAATGGCTTTATAACCTTTACCAGACTGATAGATCTCAATTACTTCAGTTCTCATTTGTTCCTGAATTTCTTTGGATCTTGGCATGATGTCTAGCTTTTGAGGTGCTTTTGGTCTACTTCTCTGTGTCAGGCAGCTCCTATTTAAGTGATTTCTTGATTGAAACAGGTGTGGCAGTAATCAGGCCTGGGGGTGGCTACGGAAATTGAACTCAGGTGTGATACACCACAGTTAGGTTATTTTTTAACAAGGGGGCAATTACTTTTTCACACAGGGCCATGTAGGTTTGGATTTTTTTTTCTCCCTAAATAATAAAAACCACCATTTACAAACTGCATTTTGTGTTTACTTGTGTTATATCTGACTAATGGTTAAATGTGTTTGATGATCAGAAACATTTTGTGTGACAAACATGCAAAAGAATAAGAAATCAGGAAGGGGGCAAATAGTTTTTCACACCACTGTATAGTTGCAGAGTTTTTATTTTCTCATTCCTTTATTTTTTAGATTCTTCATCCCCATAATGTCTGCTTTCCTTAAATTATAAGGTAATATAGATAATTATAGAACATTTTCATGGATTTTCTTTTTGATTTTAACTTATTTTTAAATGAGTGATTTTACACCTTAATTATTAATTCACATTAAATACATATATAGTTGCATTTACAGGGGGCAGTGCTATTTTTAATATATATAATAAATCATTTGGATAGGAATATAAGTAACAAGCTCTTTAAGTTTGCAGATGATACCAAGATATGTGGATTAGCAGATAATCTTGAATCTGATGAAACATTACAGAAGGACTTGGGCAGATTTGGGGGAGATGAAATTTAATGTCAGTAAATGTAAAGAATTACACATAAAAAGTAAAAATGTGAGGTTTGAATACAAAATGGGAGGTCTGAAAATCAAGAGTACACCTTATGAGAAGGATTTAGGAGTCGTAGTGTTCCAGAGAGTGTTCAGCAAACAGAATGTGAGGTTATATAGCGCCCTGATGTGTGGAGTACAAGTCCAAGGAGGTTCTGCCCAACCTTTATAACGCACTGGTGAGGCCTCATCTTGAGTACTGTGTGCAGTTTTGGTCTCCAGGCTACAAAAAGGACATAGCAGCACTAGAAAAGGTCCAGAGAAGAGCGACTAGGCTGACTCCAGGGCTGCAGGGGTTGAATTATAAGGAAAGATTAAAAGAGCTGAGCCTTTACAGTTTAATCAAAAGAAGATTAAGAGGTGACCTGACTGAAGGGACACAGTTGGAAACTTGTTAAGGGTTGTGACAGATAAGGGCACTCTCGCTCCCTTAAACCCTCAGACCACACGTCAGACACCAGGTAAAAGTCCAAAGATGAATATTTATTATAATAATAAAGTGCACAAAGCACCACCACTCCACTATACTCAATAACAATAACCAATAATCAATCCTCCATTCTCCCAGACGCATTGCCACCCTTCCACCCAGCTCAGCTCAATGTTTGGGATCTCCCATCGTCCTTTTATAGTCCCTGACCCGGAAGTGTTTCCAATCCTTCAGTCCATGTGACTTTCTTTCACCTCCAGGTCAGATAAAAACGTTCTCTTCTTCATCCCAGAAGTGCGTCATTTCCCTTGTCGCTTTGCCTACGACGTACTTCCGGGTTATAGGGCACATACGACTCTCTGGGCCTCCCTGCAGCGTCCTCTGTTGGCCCCTGTGGTATCCAACAGGGCTGTAAAGGAAAACTCCATCGTCCAGGATTCCCTGCTGGTATTCGGGGCACCTCCATGCTGCAGGGAGAGCTCCACCTGGCGGCCTGGGGGTATTGGCTGGGATGACAAGCCGGCCCCAGACCACAGGGAAAATTTCACACAGACGCTTGTAATAAGCTACCAGGTGGTGTGGTAGACAGTAATAAGATTTGAGGGAAATTCAAAACTCAACTTGCTGTTTTTTAGAAGAATTAAATGGATAGGACTGGCAAGTTTTGTTTGGGTGAATGGCCTGTTCTCGTCTAAAGTGTTCTAATTTACTCAGTAATATTGCTTGTAATAAGTTGTGTTTTTTTAACACAAATCCTATAAATAACTTTATAGAGTGTCATGTTAATCTCTTATTTCCTCCTTTGTGTTTTAGCTGTTATGATTCTTGTATGTAAATTAGTCTTTATTTTTTAATATTTGCACGCTGTGCTGATGGATAAATTATATTACTAATATGTTTTGATATTGATATGAGAAATACATCTGAAAAAAATAAACAATATGCAAAAAATTGTAATAGTTCAGCATGGCTGCCTTGTGTATTCTGGGCCAGCGACTGCTTAGGGTCACTTGCTGGATAATCCCTTGGCCGGCGTCATCGAGAAGTCCAGTGAAGGCAGGGATACGCCATGTGGCAGACGCTCAAGCTGCTGCGCTGTCCTTCTAGCTGGGTAATGAAATCCACAGGTGTTTTTGGATTGTAAAACTCCAGACAGGACTGCATAATTTTACATCAGTGCATTGGTTTTTTTTTTAATTTTCATTGCAATAATGTATGTTTGTTATGCTACCTTCACTTTGAAGCACACCTTCTCAAATTTAACCATGATATAGAATTGACTGAGAAGTGTGTGAAGACCAGCTGAAAATGAACCAGTCTGTATGGGCAAAGCAGGACAAAGCGCCAACGACAAATAGCGATGGATTGGGAGTTGGTTTTTGTGGCATTCTTGATAATAAGCCTCAGTAGTGTAAAAAGTGATTGTTTCTGCATAAAACAATAGATGACTTCTTTGTCCATATTCAAGTGGCTCGAGGACGGAGGAAGACCCCACGCTTGAGAACCGTGCTTGAGGAACTCACTCTGAAAGGCTTGGCACGAAATGCTTCTCCTCAAAGTTAAAGTTCACCTTGTTCATATGCAAATGGCTGAGCACAATATTGGCCTTATGGTAGTGAAAAAGGTGCTCCCTGGACCTGGCCACTACTTTTAGGCTGTTTGTCCTGCAGAAGAAGTGGAGCAGGACGCTGCAGTGCTGCACTGCCAGAGATGAGAATGCAGATGCTGACATAAACCTTAACTAAGTCTGCAAATCACAGAACCCTCTTGGGCTCCACGTTGTGTTTGAAATGGAAGGAAATCTGTCAGCCATTTATTATGCATGTCCAGTGCTTTAATGTGGTGCTTTTCATCAAAGCTTTTTATACAAAAAAAGGTGATGCAGGGTGCTGGACTACAGAACTGACCACCGCTAACCCTCCCAGCTACAAGCTGCATGGTGAGACCTACTCCTCGACTGTAAGGCAGTCCTTCACCAGGCACACTGATGCCAACACTAACACCGGGCTCATTTAGCGTAAGCAGTTGACCTACCATATCAAAGGAAAAACACCCTGGGATACAGGGAGAACAGACAAAGGGCAAGAGGAGGATCTGTGAGGCGGCAGCACCAACTGCTGTGCCAGCCCTTCTTCTGCAGCTTCAGAGACATATTCATAGCTTTTGTATTGATGTGTAAACAAATAACAGGCCTGTGGTCCCTCTCCTCAGTAACACCTTGGGACCTTTACGTCCAATGCTATCATTGCAATATTGGAGTGAAATGGGATTGTGCACAAATGTAATTTTCTTCATACTGTACTTTGATTTTTAACGCATAAATTCCATCATATCAAACTACTTTGTGCTTTTAGACTTTTGAAGAAACGTCCAATATAAATCTAATGTTTTTTTTTTATGTGCAACTTAGCTGATCATTGGACTAAACGAAATATTTTGTTTTAATAGAACTATAAATTTGAAATCAAGGAACTGAGACCACGCTCTTTTGTAGCTCAACTTACACTGCAGTGAGGTCTCCATCAGACATAATGGACCTCTTAAACGATTCAAATTGTGAATGAGTCCGCTCCATAATTTTGCAATATGGAAACAGAGTGTCAGCCACTTTAGATAACTGATAAAATGTTTAAATGAAACCCTCAATCCCCCCCCCATTATCTAATTGAGTTGGCAGTGCACACCATATTATCTTCCTGAAATGTGTGGAAAAAATAAGGTTTTTTTTTTTTTTTTACAGCTAGTGTAATTTTGTCATATTGCAGATCAGCTTCGGCAACCACTATGGAAAACACACTTTTAAAAAATAGTTTCCATAATGAAAGTAATCATAAACCAAACTGGTGGCTATAAAGTCAATATACCACAAACTGCCAGAAGAAAACAGACGTAGCCACGTTTTCCATATTGGCCATCTCACGCATCTATAGTTACACATTGTTTGGTGTTTTAATTTAACTGAGAGGTGTTTGGAAGAGCAGGGCAGCTTCATGCGACTGCTCTTCAGTTGCAGGTTGATGTCTCTCTGGACGTCCTCCACTCAAGTTCAATGTTCTCCACCTTCCCAAAAATGTGTCACGTGCTGGTCAGCCCTGTATGTGCCATGGTGGTTGTACAAGCGCATGAGCTCTCTGACCACATCGTGCCAGCCAGTTCTTTGTTACCCCTGAATTCTAAAAATGAATGGTATAACCTGACAGCTCCAGCACAGGATCTTCTATCACTCAGCATTCACAGTTTTCAATTCCTACTGCGGCCCACTTGTTAACTCACTTGTGTATTTCTGGGTTCTGAATAGGTGTCAGCCAGTGGCCCTCATACATTGGCACAGGCTAACAACACACACACAACTACAGCCACCCAGAAAGAGTTGTGGAAATGTAGACATTTCTTCAAATTTATTAAAAAGAAAAAGCTGAAATATCTCATTGACACAAGTATTTAGATTCTTTACTCAGTGCTTTGTTGAAGCTCCTTTGGCATCGACTACCGCCTGAAATCTCTTTGGATATGATTTAACCAGCTTTGAACACATGGATTTGGGGATTTTCAGCCATTCTTCTCTAATGATCCTGTCAAGCTTGGATGGAGGTGTCAGCTATTTTTAGGTCTTTCCAGAGATGTTCAATTGGGTTCAAGTCCAGGCTCTGGCTGGACCACTCAAGGATTTTCCCAGAGCAGTCCCTAAGTCACTCCTGGGTTTTCTTTGCTTTGTGCTCAGGGTCATTGTCCTGTTGGGGGGTAAATCTTTGGCCCAGTGTAAGGTCAAGAGCACTTTCGAGAAGGTAGTCATTAAGGATACAGGTGCTGGTCATATAATTAGAATATCATGACAAAGTTGATTTATTTCAGTAATTCCATTCAAAAAGTGAAACTTGTATATTAGATTCATTCATTACACACAGACTGATATATTTCAAATGTTTATTTCTTTTAATGTTGATGATTATAACTGACAACTAATGAAAGTCCCAAATTCAGTATCTCGGAAAATCAGAATATTGTGAAAAGGTTCAATATTGAAGACACCTGGTGCCACACTCTAATCAGCTAATTAACTCAAAACACCTGCAAAAGCCTTTAAATGGTCTCTCAGTCGAGTTCTGTAGGCTACACAATCATGGGGAAGACTGCTGACTTGACAGTTGTCCAAAAGACGACCATTGACACCTTGCACAAGGAGGGCAAGACACAAAAGGTCATTGCTAAAGAGGCTGGCTGTTCACAGAGCTCTGTGTCCAAGCACATTAATAGAGAGGTGAAGGGAAGGACAAGATGTGGTAGAAAACAGTGTACAAGCAATAGGGATAACCGCACCCTGGAGAGGATTGTGAAACAAAACCCATTCAAAAATGTGGGGGAGATTCACAAAGAGTGGACTGCAGCTGGAGTCAGTGCTTCAAGAAACACCACACACAGACGTATGCAAGACATGGGTTTCAGCTGTCGCATTCTTTGTGTCAAGCCACTCTTGAACAAGAGACAGCGTCAGAAGCGTCTCGCCTTTGGACTGCTGCTGAGTGGTCCAAAGTTATGTTCTCTGATGAAAGTAAATTTTGCATTTCCTTTGGAAATCAAGGTCCCAGAGTCTGGAGGAAGAGAGGAGAGGCACAGAATCCACGTTGCGTGAGGTCCAGTGTAAAGTTTCCTCAGTCAGTGATGGTTTGGGGTGCCATGTCATCTGCTGGTGTTGGTCCATTGTGTTTTCTGAGGCCCGAGGTCAACGCAGCCATCTACCAGGAAGTTTTAGAGCACTTCATGCTTCCTGCTGCTGACGAACTTAATGGAGATGCAGATTTCATTTTCCAACAGGACCTGGCACCTGCACACAGTGCCAAAGCTATCAGTACCTGGTTTAAGGACCATGGTATCCCTGTTCTTGATTGGCCAGCAAACTCGCCTGACCTTAACCTATGGGGTATAGTAAAGAGGAAAATGCAATACGCCAGACCCAACAATTCAGAAGAGCTGAAGGCCACTATCAGAGCAACATGGGCTCTCATAACACCTGAGCAGTGCCACAGACTGATCGACTCCATGCCACGCCGCATTGCTGCAGTAATCCAGGCCAAAGGAGCCCCAACTAAATATTGAGTGCTGTACATGCTCATACTTTTCATGTTCATACCTTTCAGTTGGCCAACATTTCTAAAAATCCTTTTTTTGCATTGGTCTTAATTGATATTCTAATTTTCCAAGATACTGAATTTGGGATTTTCATTAGTTGTCAGTTATAATCATCAACATTAAAAGAAATAAACATTTGAAATACATCAGTCTGTGTGTAATGAATGAATCTAATATACAAGTTTCACTTTTTGAATGGAATTACTGAAATAAATCAACTTTGTCATGATATTCTAATTTTATGACCAGCAACTGTATAACGGCATTTTCTTCTGTCAACTTTCCCTCAACTATGTCTAGTCTCCAAAATCCTGCTGCTGAAAAACAACCCCACAGGATGATGCTGCCACCGCCATGTTGGAATAGTATTGCACAGATGATAAGTGGTGCTTGGTCTCATCAGATTACAGAATTTTGTTCCTCACAGTCCGAGAGTCCTTTAGGTGCCCTTTTGCAAACTCCAAGTGGACTTCTGTGTGTCTTTTAAGGAAGAGAGGTTCCTCTTTATCATGAAACCCAGAATGGTGGATTTTTCTAGTGAGGTTGTCCTTCTGGAAATTTCTCCCATCTCCACACAGCTCAGACAGAATGACCATTGGGTTCTAGGTCACCATGCTTACCATGGCTCTTCTCCCATAATTGGAAACTTCTGTGCTGCAGGATTTTTTCTGTAGCCTTCCCCAGATCCGTGGCTCGATCTAATCCTGTCACTAAGCTCTGATGGACACTGTCAACTATAGGACCTTATGTAGGTAGGTGTGTGCAATTTCCTAAGCACGTTCAATCAATTGAATTGACAGCAGATGGACTCCAAACAAGGTGTAGAAACATCCCAACCATAATCAACAGAATGGGAGGCACCTGAGCCGCATTTCAAGTGTTATAGCAAAGGCTCTGATGTGATGTGATATTTCAGCCTTTTCTTTTTAAATTCCCGTTTACACACTTTGACATTCTGGGGTACTGAGTGTTGCTGGATGTGAGAAAAAATTCATCTAAATGATTTTTAGCACAAGGGTGTGCTAGAAATCATTGTGTGCTTCATACAAAATGTGAAGGGGACTAAATACCTTTTGAATCCACTAGGCATATACCAGATCCTACTCGCACCTACGCAAAAGAAGCACTATGGCCAAAACACCTTCCATTTTGTCTTGATGTTCAGCCCTGTAAGAATATTTTGCCATGTTGCACAACTGCTTGAGTATTTAAGTCTGTCTCAACCTTTTTTCAAAACCTCTGTTTGTTACCTCGGTACTGGTAAGCACTGCTCTACTATACCCTGAAGATGGAACAGTGAATTCCCAAAATGCACCAGTAGTCTATTGATCGGGTTTGCCTTTCCTGTTTCAAGTGGGAACACCTTTGGTGATTACTTCTTCTTTGTGGTGGACTTCTCCACTTCCCTTGACTCTTCTTCAGTTTCTGGAGACATTTATCTATATTTGGACTTTATGCTAAAGGAAATTGCTACCTATTATATATTTGTTATAATTTTTTCAGCTTAAATATTTATGCATTACCATCATTTTTCAAATTGTTACAGAAATATACATGTACAAATACATTAAAACTTACCTAAAGGATGGTACTTTGGATAGGCTTGGGTTGATTTGATTTCCCCAATGCTTTTTGCACTATACAGCCTCTCATTTTGGAGGATAAGCTCAAAGCACTGCAAGTGGATGCGTCTGTAGTGCCCTTGATCACAGACTGTCTCAATGACATTGCATCATTCTGAGAAGCCTCAGGACAGCACATCAGAGATAGTGGTCAGCAATAGAGGGGACTTCTGAGAATGGCTCCATCTTCCTTTCACCTCCTCGCTATTTACACAAAACATTTTAAGTTTAGCTCAAGCTTATGCTGATAAGGGAAGTTCTCAGACAGCTTCTCTACTATAGACGTCATCAACACTGACCATTAGGAAGAGTACAGAAAAGTGTGGGAGAAGTGTGTTGGGGTGCAGTAAAAACCATTGAACTGGGGATTACCAAGACAAAGAGCCTGCTGGTGGGTTTCATATGTGCCAGGACATCTCTGTGATCAGTCACTACTGTGATGCAGATGATAAAGGTGTTGCAGACTATTTACACAATACCTGGCGTTCCATCAGAACAGTCGGCTAGATAGGGTTGACAACACACACCTGCTGTACAGAATGACCTGAAGAGAGTCTGGTCCTTAAATGTGTACGACACATTACCTGAGATGCAGAGGTGGGTAGTAATGAGTTACATTTACCCTGTTACATTTACATGAGTAACCTTTTAAAAAAATTGTACTTCTAACAGTAGTTTTACTGCACCATACTTTTTACTTTTACTTGAGTACATTTGTGAAGAAGAAACGCTACTCTTACTCCGCTACATTGGGCAACACTCGAATCGTTACTTTTTTTCCATTATATACGCTATATTTTTGCCAGAGAGAAGAAGCCAGTGGATCTACTGCATGACTGTTTCACCAATCAGACGTAGCAACAATAATCACAAGACTCCATTTTACCAATCAGACATGGCAACAATAATCACACGGCTCCGTTTCACAAATCAGACGTAGCCATGCAGTCACATGACCTCACACAAACTGTGGCGGCATAGCGGCACAAACTCCTCACAGACAGCTGACAGGGAAAGAAAGAATACATGAAAAATGAAAGCCAACTCCTGCTGAAGCTTAACCTTCACTTCACTGAGTGAAGAACAAGCACGTTTTAACCAAACACGCACAGACACAGACAGTCAAGGTAAAGTGAGACTTCTTGTACATGCACTAGCTGCCTTGTTCTAATGTTATTTTCTATCAGCTGTGCTATTTGGAGGGCAAGTGAATATGCAGTATTATACTGTCAGTGTACAGTATATCATGTCACTGTAAGTAGTTTGCACTGTTCAAACATACATGTTACCTACTGTAAGTATTGGCTTCAAAAGCTTTGTTGTGAAAAACAGATTTGGAACTTTGTGTTATTTGTGCATCTTTATTTTGTAAAGATGTTATTTATTTTTACTCATTTTTTATTTTATTATTTGGAAATAGCAGAATTTGCATATTATTTTATATTTTTGTCTGTCTTATTACAACATTTCTAAAAAATAAATCATTTATTACATTGAAACAGTTACTCAGTACTTGAGTAGTCTTTTCACCAAATACTTTTGTACTCTTACTTGAGTAATTTTTTGGATGACTACTTTTTACTTCTACCTGAGTAATAATATTATTTTGAAGTTAACGCTACTCTTACTTGAGTAAAATTTTTGGCTACTCTACCCACCTCTGCTGAGATGTTCTAATAGTCCATGGTAGCTAGTGTACCATTCTATGTTATGGTTCGCTGGGAATATCAAATGCCTGAATAAACTGATCAGGAAGGCCAGCTGCATTATGGAATTAACCCTGGATTCACTAGAGGCTGTATCAGAAAAGAGGATGACCGCACATTTAGAGGTCACCATGGCTAATGCTGTCCATCCTTTCCAAGACGCGTTGTCCTGGAGCACTTTTATCTCCACTAGATCATTCCACCATGGTGTCTAAGAAGGAATATTGGGACCTTTTTGCCTGCAGTCCCTTGTCTGTATATGGCCTATTCTAATTGTGTCCATCTTCAGCCTAGCTAGTAACAACAGACAGGAATACAAAGCCGCACAAGACATAAGGCACTGCATTGATGCATGAGCGTATTGTACACATAATGCTGCACATTTTGTTGTGTGTTGCCATTGAATCAGACGAATATCCCCACTAATACTAATGAAATACCATCTTTCTAACCCAAGCTGATTCTCAAATGTAACTTTGCCACAGTGACCTCATAATTTCAGCTTGTAGCAAACAGTTTACTGTAAAGTCCCATTGCAATTGTAACTTTAATTTAGCATTTTGCCCTTGTGTACCATCTGTAGCACAAGGATCCAACTATTTCATAGCCCATCCCGTTACAACACACATGCCAAAGCATATCCGAATCCATTTTCTTTCCACCACCCCAAACCGCAGTTTTTTTGTGCCCATTTTCACCCTTGCTTCCAAGAAACAAAGACAGGACAAATGTTAAGATAGTTTATTTGCTTTCTTCACATGATCACAGTTATATTTGGACATCGATAGAACTACTTACAAACAGAATGCAAACGAAAATGAAAGCACTCGTCTTCCTCGCGTCGTGTCCCCGTCCTTCGCACTCGCAACTCGGCCCTGCCAGCTGTGTGGAGGACACGACGGGCGCTCAGGCTCGTGTGCCGCGCGACGCTCTATTTACAGAATCATTTTTCAGCCTGCAGGCACAAGAGCTCACATGCTGGAGCGAAGCAGCACACTGCTGAGTTATGAGACAGCAAACCAACACGGAGGATGAGAAAACCAAACGAGAAGGAAGCCGCCGATGCGGTACCGGGCCTCCTGTCGCATGCAATGCAATATGGGAAGGACATCGGCAAGCAGTACGAGACCGTACACTGGTACTTCAGGAGAGGCGCAACACTTCGAGCGTCTTTTATACGCCATCAGACAAGTCGTCCCGTTGAACATTTAGAAAAGACATATATTTATATATATATATATACATACATACATATAGAAAAAAGACACATTCGTTGATTCATCGTTGTCCCACTCGGGCAGCCACATGTCCCGCCGTGCCGCTCGCTCTCCGGTACCCGCGCTGTGTGCGGCTTATTGCTCGCTTACCAACGTCTTGGACTCGCGAGTCACCCAAGGGAACTCAAAAAGGACGAAAGCATGCGAGGTGACCGCTGCAGTCTGCTACATGACGCGGGGAAACTAACACTGCGGTCTAAGGAAGAGATCGTGTCGCACGCCGGTGCGTTCGTGAGGTGACCGCGGCTTGCATCCAGCAGTTCGGTGCGTGTTGCGAAGAAAAGCAAAAACTGAAAGGGTGGGCTGCCGCACGCGTGACTGGGTGCTAACAGTCATATTGAGTTGAGATTTCAGGAGAATGCATGACAGGACGCGTGACAGACACCAGTTCAGTGCACAATACGAACGACACAGTTTTTCGGTTTTTCTAATAATAAGAGCAGCTACGGGGTTGGGGCACTGGGGCGCTGGTCCGTCTGTGGCTGGGACACGACGCGTGTGCAACACGGGGTCTGAATAGTCACGGGAAGCGGAATCAAACCCATCTGACCTCCACCGAGAGTGTGCAAGTGACCCGTTTTTAAAGTTTTCCTTTTTTATTTCTGTGCAAAACAAACTGCGAACGTAAACGACTGCCATAAGGACTCGGAATATTGGCCTGAGCAAGAGTTAAGTAACACTTCTTTCTTTTAAAGAATGTTATAAAATAGTAAAGAAATTGGAGTGAGAAAAGAGCATGCCGCTACTCAGGTGTTCGCGGGCAGGGGGAGACGCAAGGACCACCAAATGCTTTGATCCTTTTGGCGAGTGAGCAGCGGTGTGCCTGTTCACTTCCGCCTTGGAAAAACTGGAAGCTGCCAGCCTGTGACCAGGGTAAAGTTGGCAGGGCGCACAATACAAAGGCTGGGCAATACGTACAGATGATGGCGGGGGGTGTGCAGGGTGCTTTACATGACAATTAAGTACCAAAGAGCCAACAGTGCAGCTGGCTAATAAGGTGAGGCAAACTCAGCCTGCTGAGTAAAACGTAAAGGGGCAGAGGACAGTGTGGCAAGTAAGTGAAAGGACAGTACACTGCTCCTAACAGCCTTTGAAAAAAATAAAGCAATGGCGCCCAGGCACCATGCCGTCCAGACCCACTGTGCTGTGTAACATCTCTTGCTGTTGAACACATAAGGGGTTTTCGTGTCGAATGAAGTACTTAAAATACTGCTTTTGTTTCAAAAGTTGACGCAAACTATTGTGTAGGCTGCGCCAACTATCGTCTTAACCTGCAGCGGTGGAGGCTTCTAAATTGGCACATTCACTGCAAGGCCTCACAGTGCACCTTGGGCAGGGTGGGAATTAAATGCAAATGGAGGGGCTTCTCTCCTCTCCTCCCCAGTCCTTGCTCTTGTTTTTTAGTCTTTGTTTTTAAAATTTTCCCAAACAGCAAAGTGGACTGAGCCTTGGGCAAAGTGAGCTGCTTAGTGCCAGACAAGCACAGGTCCCTCATGTCTGGCTAGGTAGGAGAGCTGTAGTGTTCCTCTCTGTCCATCTTCTAAACTTGTGCCTCCACACACACATGAACTTTGTTCCCAGTTTCTGTTATCTGGACAGAGGTCAGCAGATGGACGCTCACAACTGCTGCCCTCTTGAGTCAAGGATGGCTCCTCCTGCCCTCTCTTCTTCTAGACTATGGTGCTGATGCCACTGTGTTTTGGCTTACTGCTGGTAGGAGGCGGGGCGGAGGGCTGCGGCTGTCCATGATGATGGACTTGGTGCTGAGAATGGGAGGCATGGCTGTGACCGTGTGGCCCATATGAGGGGGGCTGATGGTATTGGTGTGGGAGGTGCTGAACATGCTGGGGTGGGTGATAGTGATGATGATGATGGTAGGGAGGTGGTTTCTGCTGCACATGGCAGTACTGCGGATGGTGAGTCATGGCTTCTGATGGCCCACTATGATGTTGGTGAGGAAGCAACGACGGATGCTGGGATGATGGACCAGGAAGAGAAGGGCCTGGGGCAGGGTGGCCCTGGGAGGACGACTTTCCTCTCTTACTTCCAAACAGTGTTCCCAGGAGTGAGGAAGAATTGGGGAGTCCTTGCTGAGGCCGAGGACACTCCCGAGTGGACGTTGCTCTCCGGCGCATGTGAGGACTGCTAATGATGGAGCCCTGGAGGAAACAAGAAAGGGGTGTCACTCTCATACTTCATCCTGTTTAAATCAAACAAACATGAAGAGCTGTGTGGGTGGAAGCATGTGAGCGGGCGGTGTTGGCTACAGCTCTTACACAACACGCAGACAGACAAGATAGACAAACAGAAATCTCGCTGGCGCTCATTACCACTGCGGCCAATGACAAAAGCAGAAGTCTATTAGCAAACATGCACAACATGCAGAAGCGGGAACAAGCAGCGCACACAGCGACAGGGAAAAGGCCCGCAGCCCATGTGGAATATCATGGCAAGGGGCCTGTGTTGTTTTAACAGAACGCCGCTCTGCACACGTGACACGGTGACTTGGAATTGATGAATGAAATCTCATGAAATCCACATCCTCTGCTACTCCTCAACCCATCCAGTTTTTGCTGCTGCAAGCTCAAGTCTCGCTGGAGATGTAGCAGGGACACCATGACGTGTCTGTGCTTCCCAGGCGTGGGAAAGCCCGAGTGTGGCGCATGAGGGGTTAAGAGAACACACGCCTTCTGAACTTGCAGTGTGTCAGTGTGGGGCACAGCCTTACAAACGTTTCACGTCCACACGGTGCCAAGTAAGAAAAAAAAAAAAAAAAAAGTGCACCAGTGGCATGGATTAGTCTGAATCGCCGAGTCATGCTTGCTGCGAGTGTGCTAGTTCCTCCCGGCAGGCAGCCACGGCATGCATATTAATCGAGGCAGGCAGGGAACGCACGTAATTAAAGAAAAACAAACCAAAAGAAGGTCACCTAGAAAGCAGAGGGGTGCAACAGAAAGGCTTCAGAGTGCACACGATGACATTGAGCAGCTGCAGAGCAGTCGCTTCCTACTTACTTCCATATTGCTGTCTAGTGATCCTGCACTGCTTCGGCGGCCCCTCTTGCCTGCCCAGGACATGCAATACCACAGATTAGAGATGGACACACACCTCAGTGATACAAACACACACACTTTTCCTTGGCTGTAAGAGCCAAGTGGGTACACCTAAGGGGCAGCAGAGGGCAAGGTGACGGTCTAGGAATGCAGAACAATGAAGACTAGATGGAAATCTAGCCAATTATCCTGAGGACTGAAATTTGAACCCGTCCCTCCACCAGGCTTATAAGGGCTATATGTGCATTTACTTAAGTCTGCTGAGTGCATAGCCTGAAAGCCCACCTGTCCTGGTATGATGAATGGGAGGGCCCTGAGGTCTACAAAGACTAAAATCTAAAACACCAAGAGTCACTGTGAACTGTGTGTGAAATCATATTATTTTTGAAGACTGGATTCAAGGTCCCTAAATTTTTCAAGGACTGATGCCTAAAACTTACTTGTCTTGGATGGTAGGCCAATTACTGTTGTCCAAAGACTTTAAGGAAAGCAGTAAAACCTTACAGGTTCACAGATGAAGGCTAACTGCAAGTCCCTTTATTTGTTTTTAAAATTGAAATAAGAAATTGTGACTCGAGATCCACAGAAACTGCAATTGCAACGCATGAGGAGTGGAAAAAAAAGTCTGTGATCTACAACACAAAATACTAGACGTCGTTGAGGACTTAAGTCTGAAACTCCACAGGTCTATACATTTGCACACTGGGGATGGACAAACAGAACTAAAGTTTTGGTGAACATTGGTCACTAACACAGCAGGTGTCTAGACTAAAACAGGAAACAAAATGAAGAAAATAGATTATGAGATAGCTCTCAGAGACAAATGCATTGCTCTACAGACATAGCAGGAAAGAAAACTAATCAAAATACAAGAGAGAGGAGAAGACACTGATACAAGAACCACACCCTCCCACCCATGTCTGTCTGCTTCATTAGTGGAGCTATGACAAGAAGTGAATCTCCACTATTCTCAGTGTGATCCGCTGTAGAAAGCTGGAGTTGGAAGTGGATTTCATATTTCTGTCCCAGGATGGTCAGGGAGGCATAAACTTAATTGTAACCTGGGAGGTGGGCATCTCAGTGTGAGACCTGGTGAAAGCTGAGCAGCCAGCTTATTCCTGCCCCCCAGAATTAAGTTTAGCTGGACTGATTTTAGGGATCGCTGCTCCCAAAAAAGACACAAGAAGTTATGACAACACAAGGGGATAAGGAAAGCCCCAAAAGGTAAACCTGTTTAAACGTAGAGAAAACAAAACAAAAAAAGAGCGAGAGAGAAGGCCACCCTGAGGACAGTACTAAGGCTTCATTCAATTTCATTCATCGATGCAATGCAAAGAAACGGACAAGAAGCAACGAGAGCGCAAGCAGCGCATACCTGCGGTGCTGACACAAACAGCGACCATGGTATGATGCACAACTCCGCTGGCGTGGCACCTGGAGCAATAAAAAACCCTGCTCTACCGTGGCGGTGGTCTTATCCCTAAGCAGTGCTCCACTGTATAAGGCCGCCCTCACCTGCATCTGACAGGTCCCGCAACGAGCTGCTCAGCGCACTTCTTTTCAGCCCCTCCCCAGTGGCATAGCTGTCATCCAGGCTAGCACGGTTCAAGTTTCCATTGCCTGCATCCTTCTTCAGACCCGAACTCTGTGACATACTGGGCCTCACCACACCTTTCTGTTTCTCAAGTTCAGCTGTAATTAAACAGACAGGGTAAGACAAGCATGCTTATACTGTCACCATTTGTTTCCAGTTCAACTTCTAGCAACGGCCGACACAAAACACATAGGAATAAATTCAGAAGGGCCATTGCTCACACTCTATCCTGTATTTTTCCATTTCTTGTACTTCTGCAATGGACTCTCGCAGGTCGTCTGTGAACTTTTTGCGGTCCTGAGGATTGGGTGCATTGAAATTGATGAGAACTTTAATATCTGCTCCTGGAACAGCCGAAGTGAGCCTTATACCATTGGGGTAATCTGGAAACATGTCAGAATAACAACAGGGTTTGTAAATATGACATATATGACGCCACAGGCATGGAAATAAACACTGCATATAAGAGCCATTCTACTCAAATAATGTTATTCACACATTAGTCTTTCATGTTCATTGGTCTAATTGCTGAAAGCAAATCCTTAATGCTTGAGTGCACATTCACCCCTACACCTACATCTTAGCTGATCCAACAATTTACCACCATCCCGTCTCTGTCATGGTTTAATTTACACTCCACTTCAGAATGTGCTATGGCCGAGGCATTTTTTTTCCAGGGAAGGTGTGAGGGAAGCCTTACATTGATTTTCAAAGAGAAGAACCTGCATTCCATATAAAGAGAAGGACTGGCGGAAGCTGTATGTCACAGAGTTTTTCTTCTTCTGGAAGATCTTTGTCACCTGAAAACAAAAAAAAAAAAAAAAAATGACAAAATGATTTTACTTAAATGTCACTGTAAGCTGAAAGCTTGCTGTCATGCACAAATTCACTTTCCAGGGCCGATGTGAAATACTGGTAAATAGTGTGAGTATTTATGTCTTTAATAGTTTTCATGATGCTTTACATTTTTACACATAGGGTCATCAGTGTCATGTGACCAAAGACTACAAAAGCCATGAATGAAAAGTTTCCCGAGTTCCACTGCATGCCAGCAGTGACACCCCAAGTTAAAAACAAGGAAAACAAAACTGCGCTGCTTACCACAAGGAGATCATTGAAGAGAAAGATCTCTCGTTGATGAAGGCCCAATTTCTGAGGCTTGTTAGGGTCTGGCACCTCAAACAGCCTACAGTAACAAACTAGCCGTCGATGAGGCAGAGACAGAACCTATAGGAGACCAAGATGGCTGTGAGGGTGCACCAAAGGAAGACATAGAACCACAGAGAGATTCTTGAGGCCTCATGTGACATGTGAAGAACATAAAGATGACCAGTTTCCTTGGAGTGTAATGTACACCACCACTTTTTCAATTCTCAACACATCCTGATGCCCCTTACAACCAAACCTTTTTTTCACATGACACCATTCCTCTTTGCTTCCCCCCTGAAAAAATTCCTTTCAAACTAAAACATTTCAAACTTTTTTTTCACTGCAGCTTTTCAAAATAAAAAGAAATTCACAAAATAGACAACAAAAAGAATTGGGAGATAAAGTAGAACACTGAAGACAGAGTAACACTTACACAGCCAAGTCCATGGTGCAGAGATCCGATCTGTGGAGTAATAAAAAAAAACACATGGTCAGTTACAAGTGAAATACTCATGAGGAGGACAGAAGGCAAGTGATTTGTAAAAGGCACAGTCCAGCACCTCTAATAAGCTACCATTCAAGCCCCTGTTATTGCTTTTTAAAAGCTGTGCAAGCATACATATGGAATTGGGTTGAATCTAAATAAGTACCAGGGGCCTCATGTACAATGCCGTGTGTAGAACTCACACTATGACATGGCGTAAGCACAAAAGCGGGAATGTGCGTACGCACAGAAAAATCCAGATGCATAAATCTGTGCGTTCACCAACTTCCACGTTCTTCCGCTACATAAATCCCGATCAGCGTGAAAATTAAAACACATGCATGCGCCTGCTGCCCCACCCAAACTCCTCCCAGAATTACACCTCTTTGAATATGCAAATCAATATAAATAGCCCTTAAGCTCAGCATTCTGTGAAAAGACAATGGGAAAAGCATGGGGGAAAACAGAAGAATTTCAGCAAATACCAAGTGGAGGCAAGGAAAAACTTACTATTTGTTGGTTTAAACAGTGATATAATCAACAAAAGGAAGTTGATCAAGTGACATATAGTGTTGGAGAAACTCGAAAGCTCAAGTTCACAAAGTCACACAGTGCCCGAAATAAAAAAGAAGTTGTCACATATCAAAATCGCTGTGAAAAGGCGAGTTGTAGCCCACCGTCTGACTGTCATATGAAAGCTTATCAGGGTACAGAGAAAAAAAAAAATAGGCACACAGTGGGGAAAAAAGCTCGAAATGTCAACTTTAATCTCGGAATTTCCACTTTAATCACGTAGTTTATTTTGTCATTAAAGTAGAACATCATAAACTTCATCTTAAAATTGTTTAATTTAGTAGTTTCTCAAATCCCATCGTAACTAAAGTAGCACATTAAATGCTTTGTTTTGTATTTGATCTTCTATGTGCTCTATGTGTGTGAATTACTATGTGCTTCTGGCCTTTCTCTTCCTCCGACAGGACACAGAATCCATTACATTCATAATATTACAGGTCTCTGAATAATTAAAATACTGAGATGTATACGTGATATCTTTTTCATGATGATAGGAATGAAAGCATGTTATTAAACATGAGAAAATGGTGGCGCAGTGCGCCACAACCTTCGATGAAATAATTTATTGCAGCAGTACTGTCTCTTTCAGATGTACCCAATCGTCACACAATCAGTTCTGTAATAGACGTTAAGCCATCTGTAAGCTTAGAATGATGATTCTTCAAAACGTTTAAGGAACATTGAAATATCTTCGTAGTACGTGTTTAATTATTCTACCCATCTATCCTTCCAGTGTTGCGCCAGCCCAGCAAGAATACAGCATGAGGTAGGAACAATCCGTGAACTAGCTAGCGCTGCAGCACCGTGTCCTCACATGTTTAATTATTAACAATATAGATTATTTAAATGAAGTTAAAGTTTTACCTGTATAATACTGTATAATCAACATATTTTGCTGCATTTCATCTTAAAAATAATATCGTCATCATATGTAAATATGCACTTTATAAAGTGGCACAGGTTGTGCAATATTATAACTGTCTTGCAAGTTTACAGCGAGGTAATTGTACTTATAAGTACAAACAGTTCTACAAGGAGCACTTGATGGACTGGTTGAGTGTATTTAAAGTTCTTGGGATAAAAACTGTTTCTGGACCGCGAGGTCTGTACAGGAAAGGCTCTGAAGCGTTTTGCCATGGCTGAGGCAGCGTGTGCTTGATGCTGTATACCGATAATTCTCTTTCTGATCAGCTGCTGCTGTGATTCCAAACTCAGATACAGTGATATAAATACTCTGAGTGGTGCAGTGAGAGTAATATGGAAAAAGATGATCTGCTGTGGCAACCCCTGACACAGGAGCAGCTGAAAGACGAAAAAGAAGGTGCAGTGAGAGTAACAACGCTAAAGCAGTTATGGTATTTGGAATACTATGGCTATTCCCTGGACCATTATATTGTTACAGGTTAATTACAATCAGATGCATTACACTAATAAACAATATGCAGTTAGTTTCAGTGTATTTATAAAGCCGCGTCAGGAATAATAATAATAATAATTCATTACATTTATATAGTGCTTTTCTCAGTACTCAAAGCGCTATCCACACAGGGAGGAACCGGGAAGCGAACCCACTGTGGATCTAAGAAAGAAAGGGTAACCACACAAGAACAGTAGCACTGCTTTGACACTGGGTGCTGCCAGTCTGCAAAACCGAGCTGAGAACTTGCGTACGCCAGGGTATGAGGTACCGTGGAAATGTGCGTGGCTTTACTCCAAATTTAGGTTTTATACATCGCGATTTGTGCGTGGAAACGTTCGTATGCAACATTTCTGCACGTACGCACCGTTTATACATGAGACCCCAGGTCTCTATTTACTGTATTTCCCTTTTATATAGTCTGATAACAGCAACTTAAATGGTAAGGACTTTAATGCCTGGTTTCAACTTTCCCACAAACATCAAAGATCTTTAATAAATACTCAAGAAAGCAAGTGAATTAAAAAATGGATACAATGGAAGAAATAAATTAATAGTAATAAACAAATAAAATAAAATAAACATGCAGTATACAAAGTCCAAAACAAGACACATAGCAACAAATGCAATCCCAAACACACAGTACCAAAAGTTCAATAAATACTGTCACTGATAATAACAATCAATGAAACAAGTGCCAGCAATAAATAGATTTGACACTGGAGGGAGGCAGTGCTGAGCTATTAAGGGCAGGGGGATAGGAGGTGGGCACAGGTCTTTTATGGATCCAGAAAAAACCTATCATGACAATTAATCATCTAGGCTAAGTATGGATTTTGAAATATAAAATAACAAAAATCCCTACACTGACTTTAGCAAAACATATTAATACTGTTTTTCCTCTCTCTTTTCAAATGATGCACATTTTTTAAGGCTGCTGGTGCTAATCTTTTTAATCAGCAAATGTTATAATACAGAATTATTTACTATAATACATAGTAAAAAAGTGAGGACAGACAAATATACAATTACAATGGTCACACAAGAATGCATTAAAGTTGTAATGTCACTCTGCCACATGTTTGCTTTGCAGTTACACAGAAATGAGATGTTCTTGTCAGTTTCTGAAGCAAAATCAAACAATGGTCCTGTCACATGCGATAGCAAAGAGATAAACGCAGAATTCATCTACTTTTGTCTCGCTGATCTCTGCACAAAATGGTTCTTCATCTGTCATTTTTGTCCTCTCTGAAAGTGACACAATTTTCTAAAGATGCAGACTTTCTTGATGCACTCACCACCGCCTATGAGATTTTAGCAGCCCTTGTAACATTAAAGAAGGGTAGGGCACCAGCTATAATGGCTTACCAGAATTTTTAACATATTTCTGGGAATTGCTAGGTGACTCTTTGTTATTGATGCTAATATTTTATTTCAACAATCTGAAATTGCATCCCTTTTTCAATATGGCTGTGATTTTGTTACTAAACGTAATAAGGATCAACCCATTGCCAAAATTATAAATCTTTATTTCTTAATTGTCAAATTATTAGCTAGAATCCTACCATAAAGGATAAAAACTGTTATAGTTATCAGGCTTCAGATAATGTACTGAGACTGTTACATATTATTGACACACTTCTGGTCTTGATTCCCCTGCTGCTCTGCTTCTTCTTAATTTTGGGAAGGTTTTTTGATCAGTTAAACTGTTTGTATCACATCACAACAAATATGCCAACTTTCTTCAATTGATCAAACCTTTGTATTCATCTGCCTCTGCTGTTGTCCTTACTAACTCAGACAGTTCCCATCCATCCCTCTGTCTTTCTGCAGTATACTTTGTCTCTTGAGTCATTGTCTGTAGTGATTCACTCATATGGTCCCTGCAGTTATTATATGACACTGTATCTCTTTATTGCACATTATATATCTTTTCTTAATAAAACAAAAAGCCCTACAGACATTTCAAATGTTTTGCAGCTTTGTGATAGTTTTAGTGATATATCTGGTTATACAATTAGTTGGTTTAAAATTGATTTTACTTCCAATCAATAATCTGTTCAAACATCTCATGTTTCATTTGAATACCTTATTATTTCTCAGTTTTAATACCTTACTAAAGATATTTTCTTTAATCTAACTTTCACTGTATCACAATTATCAACAGGTTCTTAAAGAAGTCATCAATTCTCTGAACTTTTGGTTAAATTTAATCTTTCCCTTCCTGCTGTTATGTTTTAGTCTAGGTTTTGTACCTGCCTCGTTTATATTTTCCGTTTTAGGCATCTTCTTTGTTTATTTTTAAGTATGTTTCATGTGTTTATGTAATTTCTGTCAATATGTTTTAAAATTTATTATTCATATACTTTGTACAGTTCTTTGATGATCCTTGTATTTTGTGGCTAGAACCCCAAGAGATGGGACTGCACATACACCATTGCCAAGGGACCACTTCCAGCCCGCAAACTGAGGCTGGGAAGCGAGTCCCTTAGCACTTCATTGATTTGTCCAGAGTATCGATCTTTCTGGATTTGTGAATTTATTACTTCTGTTTTGACTTTTGAGTATTTGGATTACAATTGGATTTTTTTTTCTGTGGTTTGCCAACCCTTTCTGCCTTCATTTTTGCCTTCTTTTGCTATTTTTTGATCTTTTGTTCCTATCAATAAATATTTTAATTTATAAAGATTTTCATTCATCTTATCCTTAAGACTGAGGTTTTTATGGGTTCTCCTCTCCATTGAAAGGCATTTGTGATAGTTTGGGACATTAAAATATATTTTTAAATTTTGAAGCAAAATCCCCTAATGAGGCTGCATAGGCTGAGGCCAGTTAGTAAGGTTACTGAGATCAGGCTGCCTTAGGTAAGACCTCTTCTGGGAAGGTTAGGGAGAGCCCCGGCTTATTTTCTTGGTTTTTTTAGAGGATGCGTACCATTACACGATTTTGATTGTGCTGAATGATGACTATCAACTTTATTAGTTCAAAGATTTCCTCCTCTACTGCCATCACGTTACTGGTCTAAAATTAGACCCACAATTTCTAAATTTGTTTGGAAGGTCAGAAGTCTGCATTCAAATTATGCTATTTTTATTTTCTCCATGGATAATGTTGGCCTTGCTGTTCCTAACTCTCAATTACATCAAGTGCTACAAGGGCTATGTAGTTCACAGAATTCAACTCTGGTTCAAGTCTTCCTTTGAGCCTTGTACGATTTCTGTTGAATCTGCTCCAGTTGCACCTTTCACTGTGTCAAAATTTTAATTGCTAACCCTGTTCTTAAATAATTGGGAACTTCATTTTCACTCCATCATTGTATATGCTTTGCAAACTTGGTGCCTGGTTGAAAAATTATATGGTTGGGGCTTGGAGGGTTCCCATCAATTAACCACACCCTTTTTTGAAAAAAAGTTTTCTTTTACATTGGTGTATATCCTCTATGGTCCAATAATTTTTTGGGTGGATAGATAGATGGACATATGGATGGATAGATAGAGAAAACTTTATTTGTGCCCAGGAAGAATTTTGGATTTTTACAGAAGCCAAATAAATAAAAGTTATGACAGTATTGTGCCAAACAACAAGCACCCTCTGAAATACATACCAGAATGACTAAAAAGAAAGAAAATTTCTGACTTGGCTAAAGTTAAATACAGAAGTTAGTCACAGTGAGGCACAATGCAGGCATACTGCCATTGGTATAAAGGAGCTCCAGTAGTGTTTCTTTGCAAACTTTGCTAAACAATTTGGTGGATGAATGTACTCCGTGATAGTTTGTCAGAATGAGGATGTGCATCACTGTTCATAATGGCACTCAGTTTTATTTTCATTTTCTCCTTCACTACTTCTTCCAGGGGGCCAAGAGTGTATCCCATATCCGAGTCTACTATTTAAATCAGCTTATTGATTTGGTGGGCATCTCTTGAAATGATGTTACCAACCCAGCACACGACAGCATACAAAATCTCCCTGGCTATCACAGAGATTTAGAATATGTAAAGAAGGTCACTATCCACATTAAGGGAGTGCAGTATCCAAGAAAAGAAGAGGCTACTCTACCCTTCTCTATATAGTTCCTGCATGTTATGAGATCAGTCTAGATTGCCATTGATGTGAATCTCCAAATTCTTGGAGCAGTGCAACACCTCCAGAGCAGCAATCTGAATTGTGACCAAGCGTAAAGGCTTTTTGGTGCAGCGAAAGTCAACAACCACTTCCTTTGTTCTGCTGATGTTAAGATGCACACAATTCTTTCTGCACCAAGACACAATGTTCCCTAGCTAACTTCTGCTCTATCTCATCTCCCTTGTCAATACACCCCATTAGTGCACAATCATCAGCATATTTCAGCCAAGTGACATGACCTGGTGTTATACAGTTTGAGGTGTACCGAGTGAAAAGAAAAACAAAGAGGATTGTTCTTTATCATGCTGCAGTTCTGCTCACATCTACTGTATATTAGAAAGACAGTCCTTGAGCCTCACAAACTGCAGTCTGCCTGACAGTCCATTATCCTGTACACCAAAGGTTCATCCACCTGCATATCTCTTAAAACGGATGGCTGGATGGTGTTGAAGGATCTAAAGAAACCAGAAAAACATAATCCTCACACTTGTGCTCTTGAAGTAACCTGCAGTTCCCCACTGCTGGTTTATGCATATTCTCAGCTCATTATTCCTACCTACTCATTCTGTTTGTTTTTGTAAATTTTCTCTGCCTTAAAAGAGCTGAGTGTTGTTCTTAAAACATCACAATCACCTGCCTTTTATTTTGTTATCTTATTCTCTCTCAAAAAACCCTGCCTTCTTAATTTACACTCTTTTAGTTAACTCTTCTTACAAATCCCTTTCTGTATTCAACATTTGGGCACACATTTCAGATGTAAATTATGGGTTAATTCTCAGAAATATTTCCTTGAGTTCCAATGACCCTAATCACAAATATGCCCAATTGCAAATGGTCTACTATCATTATTCAAACCTTCCCCCAACGTGCTTAAACATGAACTATTTTGCTCCAAATTCTTCAGGTACTCTCCTTCACATGTTTTGGTTATACCATTCAGTCTCCAGGCTGTGGCTTAAGGATTTTAAATTTCCATTCACTCCTAAACTTTTTTTAAAGATATGTTTAATCTCTTTCTGTTTTCAAAAATAAATTATTTTTTTGCAGGCACCATAACAGACAAATATCTTATTTCCAGATGGAAGCTTCCTAACCATCATTAGTTTTCCTTGTTTTTAAACCTAACATTACTGGAGGACACAGCTAAAAAATTAATAACTGTTCCCATCTTTCCATTGAAATGTGTTAGAAGTCTACTTGTATGATTAATTATAAATTATGTATTCATTTCTCAATTCATTTATGCTCCTAATTCCCTTTTCTTCTTTGGTGTGGTGTATGGGGTGGCTGAGCAGAAATTGATATATTTTTCATTCCTTAATTTTATGCCTTTTTGGTATTAATGGTTATTTCTGTCTTTCCCCATTTTTTCAAGGGATGCTGTGTTTTCCACTATATTTCAGCCCTGGTAGAGAGGTGAAGGTTTATTAGATTTTTTTTTCTTTCAATTTTTGCTCCAGTACTCTATGTTTAAGCCTTAAATTAAAACTAATCACAAAAAAGAAAGTGTTACATTTAAGAAGCAAACTAATTCTTTCCTGGATTGCTTTTGGAGTAGGCGTACAAGTCTTGCTATACATCCGAATTTTAATGTTGCCATGAGCATAAAGTCAGAGAACTGATTTCTTCCTGCTTGTCCTCCACTAAAATAGTTTTTTCTTCAAACAGTCTTGATATCTCTAAACTTGGTTATTTTAAGGTTTTTCAATAAAGAATAAAAACAGCTTTCAACTTGAATGCAGAAAGACTCCTGCGTATTCTACAGATTATCTATATGCGCTAAAACTCCGTAAAAGTGGTTGCCTTCAACATGCAGTAAGCAAGAAAACATTTGGCATCTGAAACATGTTTATTTGCTTAGCAGCTACAAAAAGGACAGCCATGTGGCTCTGAAGGACTGCCAGCAGACAATCCCATCTGTCCTCATGCTTGGAGGTGTACATTGCCACCTGTCTTCTGGCATGGGGTTGGCTTGCACTGCAATGCATGTCCTATAATTGCAGTTGAGTGAGTAACGTTGTCATGCCCTGTGAGTGTGAGTGTCAATCAGGGCTGCTTCTGCTGGACATCTGCCATTACTAAAAAAACATTCTTCTGCATCTCTTGCAAAAACAGTTTCAGCAGAAACAAATGAGCCAGACCAGGAAACACTGATAAACTGAAGTAATACAATGGACGAAGACATTTGTGTACTCTGATAGTTCATCACAACATAGTAGAAAATACTAAGAATCACAAATTGTGTAAAATTAAAAAGGAAACCATTCATTTGCCTGTTTTCATTAACCAAAATTGGAGGGAAATTTTCAGTGATGGGAGTTCAATTCTCATTAATGTTTTGGATAGCTGATATCAGGGCTATCTGAAGTGGCAGATGAGAAATGTCAGGGGGGGTCCTCATAAGACCCTCCGTTTTATTCAAATAAGTACCCAATAAAGACTTTATGCTTTATCAAGCCAGCAACACTGTCTCCAACACTGTAGCTTGTCTGGGGATGCTCTTCTGTTCACTTTTGTTTGCAACTCATACAAAGTCAGGTGTAAAAGTAAGAACACTTCATTAAAATAGGTGACTTTTTCAACAAATTTAAACAGGAACACGGTGCGTACAGTTGAGGATGATATACTTGAACAAATGACACATAAAATTGACATTGTGTATTTATTCTCATAATTTGAATTAACAAAAATGCAGATTTGTCATGTGAAAAATTATGACCACTTCAAATCTGTAAAATTACAATCAGGTACTCTAGATAAGGTGCCAATGATTAGAACCTCCTTAGGGAGTATACGAGTAGTACCCATCTTAGTTAAACCACAGATATGTAGGGTCTGGTGTTCTCTTTAATATCCACTGTAAGAAAAAGAATCTACAAGTGGTATAGATTTCAAACAACTGCTAATTTATCCAGGAAACGTGGGTCCCGAAAATTCAGGAACTGATCATTTGATACTAAATGAAAGATTGCACGAATCTGACCTGCATGTGAGGTGTGACAGAAAAAAGCCCTTGCTGTCCAAAATGATAGTCAGAGAAAGACTGCAGTTTACCATTGAACATACAGGCAAAGACCAATCCTTCTGGTACAATGAATTCTGGACAGATGAATCAAAGACAGAGTTGTTTGGCCACAGTAACAGTAGATATGTTTAGTGCAAATGAAGAGCATTTCAGGAGGAGAGCCTCTTACCAATTGTGAAGCATGGTGGTGGGAAATGTAAAGGTTTGAGGTTGCTTTTGCTGCCTTATGATCTGGGCTGATTTTAGTCATCAAGTAAACTATGAATTCTGCAATGTATGAATGTGCTTGTAGAGAATATGAGGCCATCTGTCCAAACGTTGAAGTTGAAATGGAAATGGACCTTTCAACATGATAATGATCTGAAGCACACTAGCAAAGCCAGGGAGTAATGGCTCAAAAAGAAGTAATGGAGGGTTATGGACTGGCCTATTTAAAGCCCAGATTTGAATGCTATTGAAATAATTTTGGGAGAGGATTTGAAATGGGCAGTACATGCAAGAAATCCTACAAAACATCTTGCAATTGAAGGAATTTTGCAAATTTCACCAAGTTGATGTCAGAGACTGGTGGGAACCCAGCCACAGGGAATGCACAAACCAGTGTATTTCTTCATGCCGGTCCCAATCCCGGATAAATGGGGAGGGCTACGTCAGGAAGGGCATCTGGTGTAAAATTTTGCCAAATCAATATGTGGACAACAAAACAAATTTCCATACCGGATCGGTCGAGTACTGGGTTAACAACAACCGCCACCAGTACTGTTAGCCAACAGGGTGCTGGCAGAAATTGTGCTACTGTTGGCTGAAGAAGGAGAAGAAGAGGGGGAGACATGTCTGGAGGCAGAAGGAAAGTAAAGAGAGTGGAACTGTGGGTAGGAACTTTGAATGTTCGCAGTATGACTGGTAAGGGGAGAGAGCTAGTAGATATGATGGACAGAAGGAAGGTTGATATATTGTGCATGCAAGAGACTAAATGGAAGGGAAGTAAGGCCATGTGGACTGGAGGTGGATTCAAATTGTTCTATCATGGTGTGGATGGGAGGAGAAATGGGGTAGGAGTTATTCTGAAGGAAAAGTATGTTAAGAGTGTTTTGGAGGTGAAAAGAGTGTCAGGCTGAGTAATGATTATGAAGCTGAAAATTGGAGGTGTGATGATGAACGTTGTTAGTGCATATGCACCGCAAGTTGGGTGTGCAATGGGTGAGAAAGAAGATTTTTGGAGTGAGTTGGATGAAGTGATGAACAGTGTACCCAAGGGACATAAAGTGGTGATTGGAGCGGATTTCAACGGGCATGTTTGGTGAAGGGAACAGTGGAGACAAGGATGGTGTCAAGGAGAGGAATGAAGAAGGTCAGAGGATAGTGGATTTTGCCAAAAGGATGGACATGGCTGTGGTGAATACATATTTTAAGAAGAGGGAGGAACATAGGGTTACGTACAAGAGCGGAGGAAGATGCACACAGGTAGATTACATCCTAAGCAGAAGAGTTGATCTGAAGGAGATTGAAGACTGCAAAGTGGTGGCAGGGGAAAATGTTATTAAGCAGCATAGGATGGTGGTCTGTAGGATGACGTTGGAGATCAAGAAGAGGAGGAGAGTGAGGGCAGAGCCAAGGATCAAATGGTTGAAGCTGAAAAAGGAAGACTGCAAGGTTCAGTTTAGGGAGGAGGTGAGACAGGCACTGGGTAGAAATGAAGAGTTACCAGACAGCTGGGAAACTACAGCAGATGTAGCAAGGGTGACAGCAAGAAGGGTGCTTGGTGTGACATCTGGAAAAAGGAAGGAGGAAAAGGAAACCTGGTGGTGGAATGAGGAAATACAGGAGAGTATACAGAGGAAGAGGATGGCAAAGAAGAAGTGGGATAGTCAGAGAGATGCAGAAAGTAGACAAGAGTACAAGAAGATAAGGCGCAAGGTGAAGAGAGAGGTGGTGAAGGCTAAAGAAAAGGCGTATGATGAGTTGTATGAGAGGTTGGACACTAAGGAGGGAGAAAAGGACCTGTACCGATTGGCTAGACAGAGGGACCAAGCTGGGAAAGATGTGCAGCAGGTTTGGGTGATAAAGGATAAAGATGGAAACATACTCACAAGCGATGAGAGTGTGTTGAGCAGATGGAAAGAGTACTTTGAGAGGCTGATGAATGAAGAGAACAAGAGAGAGAAGAGGTTGGATGATGTGGAGATAGTGAATCAGGAAGTGCAACGGATTAACAAGGAGGAAGTCAGGACATCTATGAAGAGGATGAAAAATGGTCCAGATAACATACCTATGGAAGCATGGATTAGGAGAGATGGCAGTAGAGTTTTTAACCAGATTGTTTAATGGAATCTTGGAAGGTGAGAGGATGCCTGAGGAGTGGAGAAGAAGTGTACTTGTGCCGATATTTAAGAATAAGGGGGATGTACAGGACTGCAGTAACTACAGGGGAATAAAACTGATGAGCCACAGCATGAAACTATGGGAAAGAGTAGTGGAAACTAGGTTAAGAAGTGAGGTGATGATTAGTGAGCAGCAGTATGGTTTAATACCAAGAAAGAGCACCACAGATGCAATGCTTGCTCTGAGGATGTTGATGGAGAAGTTTACAGAAGGCCAGAAGGAGTTGCATTGTGTCTTTGTGGACCTGGAGAAAGCATATGACAGGGTGCCTTGAGAGCAGCTGTGGTATTGTATGAGGAAGTAGGGAGAGGCAGAGAAGTACGTAAGAGATGTGCAGGATATGTACGAGGGAAGTGTGACAGTGTTGAAGTCTGCGGTAGGAGTGACGGATGCTTTCAAGTTGGAGGTGGGATTACATCAGGGAATCGGCTCTGAGCCCTTTCTTATTTGCAATGGTGATGGACAGGTTGACAGACGAGATTAGACAGGAGTCCCCGTGGACTATGATGTTTTCTGATGACATTGTGATCTGTAGCGATAGTAGGGAGCAGGTTGAGGAGACACTAGAGAGGAGGAGATATGCTCTAGATAGGAGAGGAATGAAGGTCAGTAGGAACAAGACAGAATACATGTGTGTAAATGAGAGGGAGGTCAGTGGAATGGTGAGGATGCAGGGAGTAGAGTTGGCGAAGGTGGATGAGTTTAAATACTTAGGATCAACAGTACAGAGTAATGGGGATTGTGGAAGAGAGGTGAAAAAGAGAGTGCAGGCAGGATGGAATAGGTGGAGAAGAGTGTCAGGAGTAACTTGTGACAGATGGGTATCAGCAAGAGTGAAAGGGAAGGTAAACAGGACGGTAGTGAGACCAGCTATGTTATATGGGTTGGAGACAGTGGCACTGACCTGAAAGCAGGAGACAGAGCTGGAGGTAGCAGAGTTAAAGATGCTAAGATTTGCACTGGGTGTGACGAGGATGGATAGGATTAAAAATGAGTACATTAGAGGGTCAGCTCAAGTTGGACAGCTGGGAGACAAAGTCAGAGAGGTGAGATTGCATTGGTTTGGACATGTGCAGAGGAGAGATACTGGGTATATTGGAAAAAGAATGATAAGGATAGAGCTGCCAGGTAAGAGGAAAACAGGAAGGCCTAAGCGGAGGTTTATGGATGTGGTGAAAGAGGACATGCAGGTGATGGGTGTAACAGAGGAAGATGCAGAGGACAGAAAGATATGGAAGAAGATGATCCACTGTGGCAACCCCTAACGGGAGCAGCCGAAAGAAGAAGATGTCAGAGACTGGTGGGCAGTCTCCCCAACAAGAATTAATTTCTTTTAATGGTGATGATACTAGCCAACAATGTACTTACCTTTTCCTCCAATAGACTATTACATCTGTTGATATTTTTGTTGAATAAATGATTGAAAAGGCAAATTTTCTGGTTTTTTTCAAGTATATCACCGTTATCTGTAGGCACTGTTTGCATGAAGATCTACTGTTTGCCTGTTCAAATATGATGAAAAAGTAAACAACTTCCATGAGGTGTATTTACTTTTTCATATAAATGTAGATTAAACTAGTTACTGCTTACATATCAAGCAAGGCTTCAATGCAGGTTCACTCACAAGATGCAACAAAGCATGCAAGGCCATTCAAATTGAGCTTTGAAGAAATGATAGGCAATATCCTATATAGCACTGAACCAGGCATGGAGATCCTGATTATATCACAACTTGTTACTGGGTCTGACACTGTCACAGGAGAGTTGCTAGCATCCCCTGCTTGTCTGTGAAAACAGGAGATGTCACTAATGCAGTCTGAAGTAGAGGTTTCTGCTGATGAATCAATTTGCAGCTCTTATTGGCAACTTCAGTGTCTATGGTGCAATCTAGTTTAGGCACCCTTCCTTGCCTCCCCAGGACAAGCCATTCCACAGATTAGAAATGGATGCACTTGCAGGCATCCTTCTTCTGTGTGAAACATTAGAACCCTCTGTATAACTTAAAGATATCTTTGCCTTTATGGTACACACTTATGTACAGTATCTGCATACTTTTTTGTAGTTTTTTGCTTCCCCTTTATAGTCCTTGAATGAAAGAAATACATGCAGATGCTCAATTATATTCTACACTGGCCAACCCTGAGGATGCATACCAGTGAGATAATTGTCTTCTCACTTCCACCATATTTGTAAATAAGGACAATTACAATGAATAATCTACTAACAGCTGATGAGAGTCTAGTGAACACAAACAGTTGTCAGCTACATCGACCAGAATTATGCATAAGTACTCATGCCACTCAACGGGTGTATTTACTATGTTGGATTAAATGTTACCAGAACAAAAAAGATAATGTACACTGTAACCCAATATGCATCCACCTAGAACAAGAATGTACTTAAGGTGAGCTGCCAAACAGCAGCAATCTATGAAAAAATTAAGCATTATGGTCAGGTATGGCACAGAAGACGTTCTATTCTCTGGTGCCAAAAATAAATTCTAACTGAAGTAGACAAAAAATAAAAAACAAGACCACGAGAACTTGATGAGTTCCAACAATATATTAAGGGATGGGGTGGGGAGCATGGGTACATGGGCTTCCTCATAGCACACGAGTATGTGTGCATGAACATGATAAGGTTTGGCTGTTGTTGGCACTTTGACCTCAGCTTACTTCTTACCCAGTATCCAAATATAGTACACTGCCTCAAATGAAAGCAAAAAAGTAACTTATTGTGTAGAACTAAATTAATTTTCCTTTTCTTTCCTCCCTAATTCCCTCTAGTGCTCATTTACGCTTTTAAATCCAGCAGCTCATTTATAACAAACCCATAGGAACCAGATGAAAAAAGAAACATGTGCAAGAACTGCATAAAATGGTAATAATCTGCTGAGACTGGTATGGAGGTAAGTGAATAATTTATGTAAAAAGTAAAATATTAAAAATGTATTCAGTTGATTCTAAAGAAACACTGTCACTTTACACATACATTAGATGGTGATAGTAATACGGCAAGTTATAAAAATTTTATTGTTTTGTGTATTTTTTTTAATGAAAATGATAAACAGAGAAGATCAGAAGGACTGCTTTGGTAAAACATTTACTCTGATGCAGTTCTATTCTATTTTGAAAATTACAATTTTGATTAGTATGGTGACCATTCACATTGGTATCTAACAGGATCAAATAATAAGGGAAGCATATGAGTCAAATACAAATATTTTGTTTCAAATATGTAAAAAGATAAACATGAAGACAAGAAAAAGAAACAGAATGGTTACTAGGGATGATAGCCTAAAGCTACCCAATGTGTAGGATAGCTTGATTCTATTTTCCATTAGGCAATGGCCAGTCACTCCAACAGTGCACACCACAGCTTACCGGTTTCTTGCCTACAATTAGCTTCTCGACCTTCTGGACTTGAGATACATGATCTTCATTTGTTTTTAGCTCCCGCTTGCGGATCCTCTCATAAATGCCAATCAACATTTCTCTGGGGATGTCCTCTCCATCATCCACTCCTGCAGGTCACATAGTTGAGCATTTGGCCTTAGTCTTTTTCAAATAATTGTTCTTATTGCAAGACACTTAATGTGCTTTATCCCAGTATGCCATAGTGGTTTCTTGGAGCCTGTTGCCTAATATTACTGGTTGTTTTTCTAGTCCTTCATTTAAAAAGGCTTCACAAGATTAATATTCTTTTTCCTGAAAAGTACACTTTTGATAGTGATTATAAGACTATATTTACTCAGGTCTGTTTTGGCCTTCTATTAAGGAAACACTAATTTGAATGGCAGAATAATATTTAATACTTTATAATTCACACTGTGTTTTGCTCACAATGTTTTAGTTGAATTGTTTACAAAGCAGTGGCTTCAACAGGAAGATAAGCAAGGCATTTTTAAAATTTAAACGCAGGGCAAAAATTTAAATCACATTAAATAAGGAGCCCATTTGCACAAAGGTTTCAGATACAAGAAAAAGCTAGTCCAATTAAATAATATTGTCTGTAAAGAAAACATTTACTCTTCTCTAAAATTCTCCAGTATGGTATAAACTGACAAGCACATGCCACAAGGTGCTGCAAAAATGTATCTTACCTCGCAAATTCTTGACAAAGTCTTCAATCTTCATTTTGCGCTCTGGCTTTACATTAGGGCTATACATGTCTGTATTTAGGAGAATGATGGCAAAGGCCAGAATAAAGATAGTGTCTGGGTTCCTGAACTGCCGTACCACCCCAGGGTTGCAGATGCAGTATCGCTGGCTGGCAATGGCAGAACCAAAAAGTAAGAAAAATCAACAGTAAGGCATAGAACAGTGTTCCACCAAGCAGGTGAAATTGCTCATGCCTCTATACAGCTTTTACCAATCATCTAACACACTGGTTCAGTATAATTTCCTTTTAACTCACCTGAATGCTTCGATTAGTCTCTCAACCTTCTGGGCCTCACCTTGGACACGGATATGAGCCTGGAACTTCCGTAGTGCCTCATCTAGTTCCATTCCTGAGAAATCCATTTCATCTACCACACAACTAAAAGAAAATGGGCATTTTGGTCTAGTATGGTGTGTGTCATGGCAGACAAAATTCACCCTGAAGATGTACTCTAAAAGCTACCAGAGCAGAGTGCATGTTTGTGAGAAAACAAGTGTGGCATGTTAGCCCATTACACTTACTCCAGAACATCTCTGTTGAACTGCTTCTGTCGGTTGCCCAGAAACTCTCCAATCATCTGTCTGCTTAAGCCTTTTCTCTGCAGCAGGAAGTGTGCCACACCCACAGGCGTGTCTGGAACAAAGCCCCTCTCAATTAGGTACTGCACCCCTTTTTCTGGTTTCCTAAGAAGACATGAATTGTTACAAAATAGATTTATGATATTCAATGTATAGGTGATTCTTATCCTATATTGGGTCACAGTACAGTGAAATTCTTACTTGCAAGTGCTAATCAACATCTTGCCACTAACGGGTGCAATGATAGCAATTATTCATTACAAGAGTCAGAAGGGACGTTTATACTATATATGCCAGAGCCATTCTGTAAGCATGTTAAAGTGCTGAGAAGTAAAGTTCAGATGTAGTGACTGCTGTACGTGCAATGCCTGAAATCTCTTCTGATATGGATTATGACTTACATATGTAATACAGTAGCATGTAATTTCAGCTACGTTAACACCAAAGCTCCTTAGTCTTAACTGATAAAATGCCTGGCATCTGTGTCCAGATGTAATGTTGTCCAGCATCCACAAGAGGGCTTGAGTGTCTCTGATGAACGAATCAAGAAGTTGCCATGCAAGGAGTTTACTGGACTTTTTCGAGGATGGCTTAAAGGAGCAGTCTCCTATGAGGGCTACATCTGCAGGAGATACCAGCTGATCCAGCACCTTCAGCTCAGGGTCACTGAACTGAAGGAGGAGCTGGCTGGCCTTCGTTGTAGTAGAGAATTAGAGGACGTGACTCCATTGTCCTTTAGAGAGATAATATGCACTCCCTAAAGTGACACAGGAGTAGACTCTAGACCAGACAAGAGACAGGTGGGTCACGGTCACAAGGCACAAAGTAAAGGGGGCACACTGTCCAGGGGCATCAACTCCAGAATTGTAAGTGTCAAAATGTTTTCAGGTCCTTGTGGAGCTAGATGGTGTGTCTGAAGATTTTGAGGTATGAGCTCCAACAGGCCACCTCAAAAACAGTTCCCAGAAAGAGAGAGGTAGTAATAGTTCGGGACTCAATCATTAGGGAGATTGAAGTGAAGGTTTGCTCCAGAGACAGCCTCACACAGTGTATTGCCTTCCAGATGCACAGGTGGGAGATCTCCCTGGAAGGCTTAATAGGATCTTGTCCAGAGCGGGGTGGATCCAGTTGTCACTGTCCATGTTGGAACAAATGGTATACATAAGGGTAGTCTGTCAGTTTTGTGATCCAAATTTCAAGTTTGGTGCCAGGCTGAGGAGCAGATGTAACAAGTTGGCTTCGCCAAAGTTCTGCCTGTGCCTCATGCCAGTCCAGGTATGACTGAGGAGATGAGAAGGCTTAGCACGTGGCTCATATCCTGGTGTAGGGTAGAACGTACAGTATAGGTCTATGAGGGTTGCTTTTGTAACTGATGAGACCTGTTCCAATGAGACAGGTTACATTTGATCCAGAGGGGCATCAATGTGTTGGGGAGGCATATAAGTAGGTTAGTCAAAGATTGTTTAAACTTGGGGCCAGGTTTAGAATTATAAATGAAGGAAGAAACAATAGTGTAAAAATAAGAATGCATAGTAATGTAAATTCTTAACCAATGTTTAAATGCAAAAGTAAAACGAGTAACACATTAAAAATTGCTTGCCTTAATGCTAGAAGTATCAAAAATAAAACAAGTGAGTTGGAGTTTTATGTAGCAGAGCATAATTATCATATTATAGCAATAACAGAAACCTGGTTAAATAAAAAAGATGGAGATGGCTACAGCATAGAGGGATACACATGTTTAGGAATGACAGACAGAACAAACAAGGGAGGTGGGGTTACTGTTTATGTCAAACAGAATTTAAATGCAAGTCCTCTTCAATTGGATGATGAGCCCCATGTTAGTGAGGACATTTGGGGAAAGCATTATGGAAAGAGGCCTAATTTTGGTAGCGTCTTATAGACCGCCCAATGCAAACAGTAATTTCAATGCCCATTTTTTTTTAGTATTATTAAAAAGGCAAGTTTACAGGGTGATATTATAGTACAGTGGAACCTCGAGATACGATCACCTCTGTATACGAGAAATTCAAAATACGAGGAAAGTATGAGCGAAAAATTAAGATCTAAATGCGAGCATTGGCTCGCGTAACGAGCCACTAGCCAGGCTGTGGGTATAGCTCGCGGCTTAGCGAGGGGGCGTGGTAGCAGTTGCGAGCCGCGATCTGCGGTGTCTGCGTTTCTCACTTAAGTGCACAGGTGGGAAACTGCCCACATCCATGATTGTTCCTGTGGCTGATGGGCTGCAGCTGCCATGTCCTCCCCGCATATATAGAGAAGCGCGAGCCGGTTAAGGGGGAGAAGAAGTAAAAGAAAAGAGAGAGAGAGAGAGAGAGAGAGAGAGAGAGAGAGAGAGAGAGAGAGAGAGAGAGAGAAGGCAGGCAGGCAGGCAGGAAGGAAGGAAGTCGGTGCGGGAGAGCGAGTGAGCAAGTGCAGGCTCGCGTGTAGATGAACAGTGAGCTGAACAGGCGAGCCAAACAGGTGAAGCAGGACGGTATAGAGAAGGTCAGCTGCATTAAGAGTGTCTCACCTGTTGCAAGGTCCGCAGGTGAGACGCTAACACAGAAGAAGCACCGGGGATTGTCATCTGTTTTTTAAAGACTGCATCCTTTTGACGTTTTAACCTCGTGTTAAAGGATTGTTATTTTTGTGTATTTTAAACCACTTCACAACTGTTTTAAGGATTATTTATTTAAAGATTTATTGAATGCTCTACTGCACTTTGGACACCTGTTTTGATTCTTTTAATAATCAGTTATTATTTACCAGTGTTATTTATTAAAGGTAGACTACAGTATATATAATTTATCAGTGTTATTTGTTAGGGAAATTGATTTTTATGTTAATATATTTGGGGTGCGGAACGGATTAACTGGATTTCCATTATTTTCAATGGGGAAGTTTGTTCTAGATACGAGAAATTCGCTATACAAGCTCAGTGCTGGAACGAATTAAACTCGTATCTAGAGGTTCCACTGTATTTGGGGACTTTATCTACCTGAATATTAACTATGATAATCTTAAAAATAGCAGAGCAGAAGAACAGTAGTTTTTAGATGTTATCAGTGGCTGTTTTTTAACACAGTGTGTTAAATCACCAAAAGGGGGTGAATAGTATTTTGTAAAAATCAGGATAGAATTAAGGGCGTAGAGGTGATTGAACCATTAGGTTACCATAATATAATACAATTCTCAGTATTTTGGAAAAGTGTGCATGCAAAGACTAAAACTGTTAAGTTTAACTTTGGCAGGACAAATTTTGAGCAGAAATGGCAATGTCTAAGGAGGACAGACTGGGATAAGCTTTTAAATGTGGAGACAGTTAAGGAGCAGTGGAACAGATTTAAAAATGTTTTACATATAATCTAGGTCAGGTACATACCTAAATTACTTTTTTTTAATTTCCTACTAATTCCAATCTGTAGAAATACAGAAATATAAGCAACAAGCTGGTTATCTTTACAGATGATACCATGCTAGGTGAATTGGCAAATAATTGTGAATCCATTGAATCACCATCCACTGAGTACACCCTTATGAGAAGGATTTAGGACAGGTAAACAGTGTTCAGAAGCTATTAAAAAGGCTATCAGAATGTTAGGTTATATAGCACGATGTGCAGAGTACAAGTCCAAGGAAGTTATGCTCAAGTTTTATAACTCACTGATGAGCCTCATATGGAATACTGTGTACAATTGTGGTCATCTGGCTCCAAAAAAGATAAGGCAGCACTGAAAAAAGTCCAGAGAAGTGTGACTAGGCTGATTCCAGGGCTACATGGGATGAATTTTAAGGAAATATTAAAAAGCAGAGCCTTTTCAGTTTAAGCAAAAGAAGATTATGAAGAGACATGGCTGAAGTGTTTAAATTTATGAAAGGAATTAGTACAGTGGATGGAGACTTATTTTAAAATGAGTTCACCAAAAACACAGGGACACAGCAGGAAACTTCTTAGGGGTAAATTTGCACAAACATAGAATACACATGGAATAAGTTAACAGTAGAGTGGTAGACACTAGGACTTCAGAGATTTCAAAACTAGATTTGATGTTATTTTTAGAAGAATTAAGTGAATAGGATTGGTGAGCTGTGATGGGCTGAATGGCATGCTCTTGTCTATATTGTAATGTTCTAAAAGAAAATGAGATCAAAACAAGACAGACTTATCATTGTACCATAAAGCCCATTGTAATAAGTGATTTCTTCACTAGGTTAGTTTTTCAATAAACACGGAACCAACCAGTAAGAGAGATCATAAGATAGGGAGAAAACTTTATCACGAGGTTGGGTCAGAAAAAATATGGTGGACATGGAATGTCGAAGACACACCCAGACAGCTTTGAAAGCTTGCAGCAGAACATATGAAATATACATGGATAAAGACAAGAGTTAGATAAGACAAGATAAATGTGCAGGGCTGAATTTATAAATTCTCTACAGGTTATGAAGTAGAATATATCTAGAAGTGAAAAATATAAAGAGATTTTAAAGCTAGAGGAGGCTGCAAGATAAGCTATGAAACAGGAGTTTATATCATACGGTATATCTAGATACTGGGTAAAGAGAAACCCTTCTAAAATGAAAAGAGGAGGGAGATAAGAAGTAGTGGGCAGAGGTGGTCACAGTAGGCATGTGTTTTATTGTCACATTGCAGGCACCCACTCAGCCAATGCTGGCACTCCCAGGTGCCACCTTTGCCAGCTCATTCTAAATGCTCAACTGTTCTATGGACGCCCACTTTATTTTCAGAACTTGGAACTCTTAAGGAATCCCACACTCCAGATGGTACGTTTGCAAAGGGAAAAAATGTGGGGCCTTGGATTAAAAGTATTTTAACAGTGAGATTCTATGGTGGAAATCAAGATTTCATTACAAAAGAGGTCACCAGTTCAACGAGGAATTTTATATGTTCTGCCTTGAGAAAACAGGCAACCCTGAACAACAATAGTAGATGAACCACAGAAAGGTTTGTGGTTAATGTGTAAATAGCTTGGAATAAAGGCATTGGCCATATACTGGCATTGTTCTGCCCCTGGGATGGCAGCCTCTCACATCATCTTGCTGCTGAAGCAATTAGAGCATAAGGCCACTGGTTTATGCATGTTCAACTGCCCTGGCATTTCCCCTTTCCCCTGGCACTACCTACTTGTTAAAAAGATTTAATCCAATCCTGTAGTGCCTCTTGCGGATGATGTCATGACTAAAGGCGGGTGAGTCCCAGCTGTTGCGCGTCTCTTTGTGGTATGTCTGCTTGCTGAGTGTCTGCTCACGTAGGCTATCTCTGGATGATGACTCTGAGCTACAGTTAATGGTGTCATTGGAGTTTGATGTGCTGTTAAGGCTGTCATTGTCCCCATCTGAGAAGTCTGATTCTGACTTGCTCTGCCGGTTGGCAGTGCCATTGATGGCAAGATGACTCTCCAGTTGTCTGGCCCGGTGCTGCTCCTCTCTTGATGGTCCCCTCGAGAGAATGCCATGATTAATGTGCTTTGGACTCCCTTGCTGACTGGCTACACCCCTTTCATAGGCGTTTTGCCTCTGAAGGGACCCCCGCTCGGAGCGGTCACTGAGGTCCACTGAGCTGTCACTGGGTGGCTCAATAGTCAACAAAGGCAAGTGGTCCATTCGGAGCCGCTGCTCCTGGCACTCCAGTGATGGTGTGCTACGGCAGCTAGTATCAGTATCTCCTTTGTCATCCTTGTGTGCCATGGACCAGTACTCCTGGGAAGAGTTCACAGATCGCATCCGCAAGTCTGACTCTGTGCTGGAAGGTCGCTCTACTGACTGAGATAAGGGAAGAGGAGGAGAAAGCTCCTCTTCATCAATATACAAGGTCACATCACTATAGGAGGCAGTCATCTCATCCAGCTTTCCATGTGCAGACTGTCCTTGATAAGTAGTAGTGTCAACATCTGAGTGAACATGGCCCTCATCAGGTTGGCCCTCATCAGAATGCAGGCTACGGCAATTAAGTGCATCATCAATAGACTCAGCCAGAGATTTCACTTGTCGAGAAAAAGCATCCTCTAACTCTGTGATGGCATCAGTAAAGTCATTCTGTGTTGCTGTGGATTTGGTTGCTGCAGACAGGTCACTGCATTCTGCCTGAACGAGAGCACCAAGGTTGGTACCATCATCAGTGAGTGATACCTGCTTGCCCTCAAAATAAGAGCTGTGCACTTTCTCTGCTCCTTCAAAGGAAAACTGCATTCTCATATTGGATAGGACAATACGTCTTGACATACGGTTCTCTGACATGGAGCTTCGCAATCGCTCAAAATTCTTATTCATCTGATACTGGCGAAAAGCTGTCTGGATGGTGCGGGCTGCATGCCGGGTTATGAAGCGGCCTCCATACTTGCGCTCCAGCATCTCCACCTCAAAAAAAACCCAAAAAAAACACACACATCAGTAGGCACTTACTTACTTCTCTACCATGCAAAACTATGAAAATTAAAATAAGAAATAAGTAAGAAAAAAATACCTACATGAAAATGATATACTAAATAACCAAGATGTGCCAAACCAATCTTTTAGAGCTATTTTTTTTTTTTTTTTTTAAACAGGCAACTGCAACAGTAACAAAAGCAAAGCATACAACAAAATCTATTCAGACTTTCAAAAAGCACTTGATACAGTCCCACACTGAAGATTAATTTTGAAACTAGAAGCTGCAGGCATCAGACTTAACCTAAAAACTGAATCTCGAGTTGGTTAACCGGGAGGAGAAAAATAGTGCATATAAGAGGAGAACCTCCCATCTAGAGTAAGGTCATCAGTGGAGTCCCTCAGGCATCTGTCCATGGATCCTAATTTTTTCTGGTTTACATTGATGACACAGTTTCCAGTGTAGTTAATAAACCTGTGCAATTTTCAGATGATATTAAAACTGGGGGAATGGTAGACACTGCGGAGGCAGCAAAAACAATTCAAAAAGACTTGGAAAAGCTTCAGAATTGGGCAATCACTTGGAAAATGCAGTTTAATGTAAAAAAGTGCAAAGTGTTACATGTGGGTAAAATAAACATCAGTTATAAATACAAGATGGGAGACACTGCCTTATGGGAAGCAACCTCTAAAGAAAATGATATAGGGGTTTATGTTGACACAACATTTTCATCATCTAAGCAGTGTGAAGAAGCAATTAAAAAGGCAAATAAAATGTTAGGCTATATTGTAAAGTCCATTGAATATAAATCAAGGGACATTATGCTCAGACTATATAATGGACTAGTGAGATCACATCTGCTGCACTTGGTGCAGTTCTGATCACCATACTACAAGAAAGATCTATCAGCAATTGATCTTGTGCAGAGGTGAGTGAACAGGTATATTCTAGGACTTAAAGACATGTTGTACTCCGATAGACTCAGAGAATTAAATCTGTCTATTCTCAAGCAGAGAAGAATATGTAGGAACCTAGTCCATGTCTTCAAAAATTCTCAAAGACGGTGATAAAGTGCATCCAGCAGAATTCTTTTAAATTAACGATGAATCACATGCTCAAAGATGCAAATGGACATTTAGAACTGAAGCTAGGAAGCACTTCTTTATGCAAATAGTTGTGGAAATCCAGAAGAAGCTACTGAGACGTACAGTTGAAGAAGAAACTCTGACAACCTTTAAGTACCTGGATGAAATATTGGGACAGCTTAACTATTAGCAAATAAATTAGCTTGATGGACAAAATGGTCTTCTCTCGTTTGTCAAACGTCTTGTGTTCTTAAATGTTTAGCCAGAGGGTTCACTTACTTGCACCAATGGCAAATGGCATACGTACACCAATGAAACTGGAAAAGGTACATGTTGGCAGTTATACATGTGGACAAGATGGGCACAATCTCACCACCCCATAAGTTCTAAGTAGTAAACAGTGGATGAATGAAATCAGCAGATACCTGCTTGTCCTGTAGGTCTGTTGACAACTCATAGCTTTCAGACAGCGATCTTGAACGCTTGATTGCCTCTTCCTCTGCCTGCTTGCGTAGGATTGATGTTGAGTGCTGTAGTTTGGGCCGCCGCTGACGTTGCTGCCCTGGAGAAACCGAATGGCCATACAAGGGCCGATCAAAGTGCTCTGGACTCAGAGCTGAACTCTGAATTATGGGACCTCGGCCATAATTCGAAGGGCTTTCCAAGGTAGTGCCTGCCTCGCTACCTGGACCATCACCCTCCACACTGCAAGAAAGGGGAAAACATAAGAATTAGTGTTATTGAGATTGCTAACTTCTCTATACGCATGTAAAAAAAAACCACCAGTGTTCAGGAAAGGTCTGGTCTTTTTTATCAGGTACCAATGACCACTTGAGACATTGCCAATACAACCGGAGAAAATGCCTCGTTTACTCCTTGAAAGTTATTTCTTACTGTTCAGCTCATTTTGCTACCCATCACTAACGAACTCTTATTAATCCCCTTAATCCCAGTGCAAACTATATGCTTCAAGTACCCAGCTGAAAACTTCCCCCAACTCTACAATAAATTATCTCCAAGCTATTGCCCCTTTAGTGACAGAACACCTAAATACTATCAGAAGACAGCAACTAAAATTAGATTGTGCACAACAGCAGCATATGCAGTTCAAAAAATTGTACATCTAATGCCCTTGTAATAGTCTGACTGCCGCACTGCACTCAACAGTCTATCTGTGACTGCCGTAAAGGTGCCAGCAGTGACGTGTCCTCATCTGATCTTGCTGTCATCTTCATGCTGCTGAACTGACTTTTTTTGGGAGAATGTTGTATGGATGCGCAGTGCAGTCTTTCAAACCAGAAAAGAACTCAGACCAGCCTTGCAGCACCAACATGGAAGAATCTGGTGAGCAGAAATTAAGAAGAGAGTCATATTGTGTTTTTGTCTGTTCTCTTTTAACTGGAGTTAAATTCAGATCAATGCAACTGAAAAGCTGTTCACATGTTATGGTTCTTTTCCTCTATCTTATAAGGGAGTATCTACTTCCCCTCGGCATATTATCATATGAGGAAGGTGAGGTTAGTGCTATTGGCAGCTTATTGTATGTAGCTCTTTTTAAGTGTAATTCACAATCCTGCCCATTTGTGCATCATGCTCTTGGGACTTCTCTCATATCTGCACCTGTGTCTGCCAGTCACATTCACATTTGTGTGCTTGTGAATGGTAATACAAAGCTTTCTGAATTGTAGTCATATTGCTTTTATGGAGACTAACATGAAGGACCATAATGCTACCAGAAGGCTACAAAAAATGAATTAATAAGGAACCACAAAAATGCAAACAAGTAATGGCTTTACAAAAATAAACAATGTAGGACCTTTTACTCAAGGGAAAAATGTTGAATCTTAGCCCCAAAATACCATTGCTGTAACAGCATATTGTGTGTACAGATACATCTACTGTATGAGGCATGTGCCGAGCAGGATGTTACCTCGCCTTTGGTGATACTTGACACATCTACAGATTCATAAATGAGAGCAATAAACAGCCCGAGAGAAGGTCACGATCCACAGAAGAGGCCCATGCTTGCTCCTCCCTCACCCGATTCCTAACTTATCCTTAAAAGTCATACAAACCTTGATGTCCAAGGAAGGTACCATTGCATTAGCTCCATATACCAGACAAGTTCATTTTTCTAAGCCATGCAAAGGGTCAAAGATTAATCATGACAGAAGCGATGCCATTTTATGTTAATGAACCTGTCACATTTACCATTCACAGAAACTTGGTGTGCTGTAGTACCGAGGTCTCATTCTGTGTTACTTACACTCTTGAATTTTAATTTTTGTGGAGTGTTTCATGATACACATCATCCAACTGCACATTAGACGAAGACCAAAATTTAAAAAAATTAACTGAAGGCAGGTTTTTGAAAAATTCACAGGCAGTTACATAGTGAGCTAGACTTTGCTGTCAATATTCTTTAGATATCAAACCTCATTTTCTGACAAAAATTTTAAATCTCAGACCAGAAAGTACAATGTGAGCTATAAACCTCATTACATCAAACATGCACCATGTCAGCTGCTGGCTCAGCCAGTGAACACAAAGCTTCCTCACACCAGTCATTTCACCTCGACAACTGAAAGGAGTCCCAGTTAAAGAAAACCACAGCACAATATACAAACTTGTTTCAGAGGCAAAACTACCTACAATCACTCCTGCCTGACTTGTTTCATGTGAAACACTTAACATTTAGTAAGACAAATCTACTCCCTCACTCTGCATCCAGGTCTTCTCATGAGAAGAAGATCAGCTTAAAGAGGCAGCACTACCTGCATCATCCTTAATACCCATTTCTCACTAGATCTCTAGGACTATAACTCACTGTTTTAAAACTTAGGTTGTAAGTCTATGTCTTCTGAAAATACCTACTCCATTTATAAAAAGTTTAAACTTGGATGGAATGGCTTTACTTCATTAAAAACAACGCCAGAGTTGTGTTTTACCAGATGGCTTGATTTAAAATCAAACAAACAATATGCATTGGCAGTATGCATAGCAAAGACCTCTTAAATGGTTTTTTGTCTGCACCTAGTCTTTAATTTATACAGAGCAGCATGAACATATTCTTCCAGTGTATCCATTCTTTGAACATTGTAAAGTGCAGTCTTAGAACACAGGAGCTGAGTAGTACACCAATAATGAGTTCAGAAATGACTGGAGGGACCTTGGGTTTGAATGCTAAAGTGCACAGTGGTTAGGTATCCGCTGACACATATCTGCCTAAATAGACAATGCTCTTCGAATCGCTGGGTAAAAGACATAATACTTAGTTTCTCACTTTCTCAAAATCTTCTCTGTCATTGTGGTATACATTAAATGAACTCCACTAACAAGATTCTACAAAAAAATAAGCAACTAATAACAACATGAGTTTTAATGAATAGGAATATCAATACTGCCGATAATCCCATGGAGACTACATATAAGGCCATGCTTTAGGATGTCCATTCTGTGTCGTCAAAACATGCAAACAAACAACGGAATAAACCATAACATGCTAAATAAATAGTTTCTAATATTTACAGATAGTGCAGATCAAACTCTTAAAGTGTACATTTCTTCATTTCTTATTTTACACTAAACAAAACTAGCTTTACAAACAAGACTTAACAGTGAGTTGTGGAAGGTGAGGTGCAACATATGATCTGAGAACAGACTGGTGGCTAACTTAGCTGTGGACAATGCAAACACATATACTGTCTATATATATATAAGCAGCAGCACTACCACTGCACCACCTATATATACTGTATATTGCAACAAAAGGTGCTATATAGGTGCCTGACCTGACACAGATTCACACTGGAGGTACGTTTAAAATAAATTAACTTTCATTTTTCTTCACCTGTGGGGTACGTCTTCCCCATAATCCCCACAGGCACAACACAGTCCGAATTATAAAACAAACACACCAAAACACCACACTCCTCTCTTTCTTCCACCACCACTCCTCCTAGGCAACCTTGCCCTCCTCCACCTGACTCTGGCCACTGAGTGGTGGTTGCTGGCTCCTTTTATTGGGCACCCGGAAGTGCTCCAGGTGCTTGATTGCTGACATCCAGCTGCACTTCCAGGTGTGGCGAAACCAGTGCCCAGAAGGGTCCAGCAGCTCCTGCTGCAGCACACCCTGGCGGCACCTGTGGAACCCAACAGGTCTGCACAACATTCCAACCCCCATGAAGCCCTGTGGGAGTCTGAGGCACCATCTAGCGTCCAGGGGGAGATACTGGGTTTCCCATCCTTACTACCCCGGAACATATGCTGCATGGGCCCCAGCCACCTGCCTATATTATCCATCCATCCATCCATTTTCCAACCCGCTGAATCTGAACACAGGGTCACGGGGGTCTGCTGGAGCCAATCCCAGCCAACACAGGGCACAAGGCAGGAACCAATCCTGGGCAGGGTGCCAACCCACCACAGGACACACACAAACACACCAAACACACACTAGGGCCAATTTAGAATCGCCAATCCACCTAACCTGCATGTCTTTGGACTGTGGGAGGAAACCGGAGCGCCCGGAGGAAACCCACGCAGACACGGGGAGAACATGCAAACTCCACACAGGGAGGACCCGGGAAGCGAACCCAGGTCCCCAGATCTCTCAACTGCGAGACAGCAGCGCTACCCACTGCGCCACCGTGCCGCCTGCCTATATTATATTATATTATATTATATATATATATATATATATATATATATATAGTGGTAACTCAGCCCCGTACACAGACAGACAGACAGCGATGGTTCCAACACATGTGTTTCTTTACAATATGTACACTAAAGTCCCGCACAGCACACAGTGCCCCAGCACCAATCACCCTTAAGTCCGGGCCTTCCAATGCCTCCCTTCACCGCCTCCACTCCTCTCCTCCGAGCTCTGTCCCCTTTCTCCCGACTCCAGCTAATGACTGGAGGGAGGCGGCCTCTTTTATTCCCACCCGGACGTGCTCCAGGTGCCCTTTGATGATCTTCCTGCGACACTTCCTGGTGTGACGGAAGTGCCACATGAGCACCTGGAAGCACTCCGGGTGTTCCTGGTATTCCTTCTCCCAGCACCTCTGGGTGTGGCAGAAGTGCTGACGTCCTGGGCTCTTCAATCATCTGGGCGCCCCCTGGTGGTGGCTACGGGCCACTATAGGGTTGAGCTTCCATGCTCAATTCCCGTGGCTCCCATACCAACCAAGGCGGCTGCCCTCTCATGGTCTGGGGGAGGCACAGTCCCTCTCCTGGTCCTCTCAAAAGACCAAATCATAATAAATATTTTGTGCCACTTGGTTATTTTTTTTAATTTACTTCCGTTACTATGTAAGAACTTGCACAAGTGAACAGAAACTTATCCTTACCAATAGAAAAGCGGTACCAGGAATATGCAATAAAACTATTATTTCCAAATGCCTTTTATTGTTACAAACATAGGAAACACAGACAGCATAGATCAATACTTTGCAACTGTCTTGGCTTGAAAAATGAATGTATTTGGTATGTTTGTAGGCCTTTCTTCTATGTTCCATGCTCACTCTCCATTTTCAAGTACCAGTGTGGGCAAGATATTGTTTTAAATTTACAGAAAATGAGTAACTTTAGGACTCATTTTGTGTTGCAAATGCATATATATCAGGTGTGTGAAGCAATAACTTTGAATAAAAATACTGAACTTATCATTTAAGAGCATTACCAACATTCAAGTGAAGGCATATCACATGACAAAGAAAGTAAAGCTCTCCTGTTAGACCCAAACATCACTTGGGCTGTAAAAACAGTGCTAAAAACATTAGTCCCGATCATCACTTGGGCAACTGTATAGACGCATTTCACATAATCGTTAGACCAGAGGATTACTTGGGCTATAAAAGTGCCAACAGTGTTAGTACGTCAGGCCCAAGTGTTACACATGCAACGGTGCAGACATATCTTATCCTAGCCTCATAATGGGGTCTTGTAAGAAATGTTTTCAGCAGCCTAGGTGTTGCACGCTCTTGACAGTGATACAAGCAGTGATGATGAAGTGAATGTGTCTTCAGGCACTGAAACTGAAACAACAGTGAAATCGAAAGTGACGCGCTTGTCAATCGCACATGTGCAGTGTGCTGTTCAATAGCTGATTAGTTTGGAAAGAAAATCTGCACCACTATTATCTCAACTGTGATGTTGGATTTTGTATTTCACCGTGTTTCAAAATATACCACACAAACGACACATTTTTGACAGTATATAGGGTATTAGTATTATTTTTCTTCATTATTATTTATATCATTATTATACTTTCTACACTTCTGATTTGTAATTTTAGTGTTTTGCATGCTTTTACAGTAGAAAGATGATATTTAATAAATATGTAATTTTTCAAGTCAAAAAATGCAAAGCTTTTCATATGTTAGTTCGAGAAAAAATGTAACTTCGTCCCGTCACTTGAAGATGAATGAATTGAAGCCCACAGGAACCATGCTCGGTCAGCTGGGAGGCCAGAGCAGAAGCAGCAGCAGAGAGACAGTAATGACATCAGTAAATTGTGCCTTCAAGCACACCTACACTTCATAGTCCTCTAGAACACTTGTAAAACGTCACTACTATCTAGGTAGGTTCTCATAATACAAAAATAGCATGAACTCTAATGAGTAAATCGGACTGAAAAAGAATCACAGGTTAGTGTGGATTGCTAATA